>NC_060138.1:736368900-736675734 GCF_021461385.2 Schistocerca piceifrons
GCCATGTCAAGAGATTCAGCAGATCAAATCTAAGGGCATTATGGATAATTCATGCACCATGTAGGCGTCCTTCCACATCTGGCTCGCACTACTGTAGAATTTTGAAAGTGGCAGGTCAAACCATAGAGGGGGACCTGAACTCATCGGCGCAAAAAGTGAGACTCTTTTTAGTCGCCTCTTACAACAGGCACGAATATCTCTGGCCTATTCTAACCCCCGAACCCGCAGGTGGATGGGGATAGTGCATGTGTGTGAAGACCTTGGTGAGACTTCCAGCATACTGGGAAAGGGAGTTCTTGTCACTGCAAACATGGCATTCCCAGGTGGACAGGCTGTGTGGGAGGGTTCTTTTTGGTGTAGAAAAGGATGGCATCTGTGAAAATGCAGCTACTGTTGGTGGTTGACATGTTTAATGTGGACAGAAGTGTGGATGGAGCCATAAGAGAGGAGGCGGTCAATGTCTCAGAAGGTGGCATGCTGGGTTGAGGAGGTTCAGATGAAGTGGATGGGATAGAGATGTTGACATTGTGAAGGAATGAGGTTAGTATGTCTTTGGCACTGAGCCCAGATCATGAGTATATCATCAATGAATCTGAACAAGATGGTGGGGTTTGGAATTTTAGGAGGCTAGAAAGATTTCTTCTAGGTGGCCCATATTTAGGTTGGCATAGGAAGGTGCCATGTGGGTGCCCATAGCTGTGCCTGGATTTGATCTTATACCTTCCCTTCAAAGGAAATGTAGCTGTGAGTTAGAATAAAGTTACTAAGGTTTATAAGGAATGAGATAATGGGTTTGGAGTCTGAAGGATGTTGGGACAGGAAGCGATCAATAGCGACAAGACCATGGGCATGAGGAATGTTGGCATCTAGGGATGTGCTGCTTTTTGTTTGTTTTGTTTTGTTTCAGGGTGCAAAAACAACTGGGGTCATAAATGCTCATGTCAAAACTATAGAACACGAAGACAGAGAGGAATTTAAAAACGACTATACGTCAATCCCAAATGATGTAGACTAAGGGAAGACAGCTAAAAACAGGGACATGGGGAAAAGACTACGAAAGATATCATATAGAAATGAAGGTCCAAAACTAAAAATTAAATGGCCTTCCCCATATTGCTTTGAAGAACAAAAAGTAAAATGTGGTTGACAGCCCGCGTGTCATTTGCTAAAATGGCCAATAACTCTAATTGCAAACCCAAGTGGGGATGTAAATGGTTAAAAAATGGAAGTTAAAACTTGGGCACAATGTGTACAAAGTGGTGGGGGAGCACATCAAATGACAATGGCTAAAAAGGCAGTGCCCAATACGCAACATAGTTTAAATGACCTCCTCCTGGCAGGAGGGCCGAGAGGTGGTCATCCAAGCCGCTGGGAGGGGCTTAAGCCAGAGTTTATTCCCATGAAGGAAGGACCAATGGTGATGCCAAAGGTACACCTCCTCCTGACAGATGGCAACACAGAGATCATTGGAGAAAATACAGAAACTAGTGGGCCGAGGTACGAGGACTGCACCCTGGGCAGCAGCGTCTGTAGTCTTGTTTCCTGGCAGATCAATATGACCAGAAACCCATATAAACATCACTGAACCATATCATCTTCATCTTTGCCTAGGTGTGGTGTGTCGTCTTCCGGAACCTTGGCTTTGCTCTGCTGCAATTGGTCCGTTTGCTTTTAAATTTCGGAGGGCGCTGCGTTCTGTGGGGAGACCTGCTAACAACGAGAGTATTGAGTGCTGCTGCCGGAGTGAGACGGGGAGTTTAGTTTCCAGTTGGGTGGCAACGCAATGTTGCGGAAAAGGTGGTATAACTTCCTGTGAACGCATGTGATTGCTACGAGCGTGCGTACTCAGGATGGCGGCAGTCGTGGCTGTCTGATAAGGAAGCTCGGCGTGGCAACTGTTGACGCGACATGTCCGCGTTGCTACGGCAGAACTGGGGCGATTGACATAATTTGAGTTGGTGCTGGTTGCAACCTGTCGCCAAATGCTTGTCTGCCTTCTGGACTAATGGTGAGAATTTCTTGACTTGATGTGTCGCACTCAAATTCTGCCCGTGTTGTCGGGTGTGTTTTGCTCTAAGGTGGTGTGCCATGGAGTTTCACAATTTTAGTAGGCTCAGGCGTGCCCGAAATCCCGATTCAATGATCTGCTGTTATATTGTCAAGTGCAACTATCACTAGAAAAGAGTGTTAACTCTCTGTACCTTAATAACTGAATCTAAAATATTATCTGTGGTTGAAATTTTATTCTGACCCAAGTGCAATAACGATCTTGTATTTTACAATTTGTTGAATGGTATTATTATTTAGTACTGGCCGTCACATTTACTAAGTCGAAGATTTACGAAGGCCAGTTGGCGTCATTAACAGTTCCTGCCTAGATAGGCGTTATATTTTGAACCATGTGTTTCAATGTTTAGTAATTTTTATTTTATGTATTATAGAGAGTTGCTGTCATGCCCTATGTGGACGATTCGCCACGTTGGTGAAGTTTCTAGTTGTTCTGCTGGTCTGAGCCATATTGCTAAAGCAGGCAGTCCTAGCACAGCCGATTGTAAATTTTCCCTAGTGGTTAGGAGCATGGGCTGGTTTTAAGTGCTAACTCACTAACCTCAACCATTCTCAAAAAGTAAATTAACTGTTGGTTTTGCATTCTTGTAGCATTATCAAAACAGCATTTGTGGTTATATTTGATTGGCTCTTCTGGCTGAATGATTAAAGTCATTCCTTTCAGTAACTTATTGTGTTGGCCAATAATTAATCAAAAGTGTGGGGTCCTTCAGACCGTGATTATCTCCTTATGTTGAATCTTAAGGTCGTCATTCTGACATTACAGTTGTGAATGTTCAGCGGCCCTTCAGGCCTGGAGTTTAAAATTTTTTTTATTGTGTTTTGTACACACGGGGGAGAGGTTACAGCTTGCACTGGTACTAATATAGTCATTGTATTTAAAATCTTTAGTGTGGGTACTGTTGGCGGTGTATCTTGTTTCAGTATGGACGCTCCAGCAGTTAGAAACGTCATTGGTGTGACGTAAAGTGCCCTCCGCCACACACCGTTGGGTGGCTTGCGGAGTATCAATGTAGATGTAGAAGTCTCAGGAAACCATGCCTGCAGTATGAGCTGGCTATAAGAGGACAAGACATAGAAGTGACTGTGGCGGAACTTTGCCAGTGCCTACGTGCCGCCTTGACTGCGCCGGTAATTATTACTAGTGAGACCGTGGGTGAGGTGAGTCAAGCTGTTGCATTTTGTACTCAGTTACGTAGCGAGCTTCACGACGGTGTATCAGCCTTTGAAGTTGCCTACCCATCTCGTAGTCAAATCTGTCGTGTGCAGGCGGTGTTGTATCATTTGGCTAACAGTGTCCGTGATATTAGAGATGTTTGTCGTGACGCTTAAGTCTTGTCCAATATACAAACATACGAGGTTGGTGGGTTACAACAACAAATGTTGTGTTTGAGTTGGCGTGACGATGAGCAAGATGGGGGACGTAACACTAATGAAGAAAAACAGGGTCAACAATTTAGTAGTCCTTTTAGCAAATTACCGAATCCCTATATGGCTATCCTTAAAGGTGTAACTAGTTTGTCAGTAGACAGTACCGGAAATTTGGTATATCTATTGTGGCTGTTAGTAAAACTCCATGAGCAAGCTAATGTATTACAGGTTGATTGTGAGGTAATTTTGCAGTTGATTTATCTGCTGGCGGTAGGGCGTCTGTGTAGAATAATTGCGGAAGCTCTGGAAGGTGGTTATTCACTGTGGGATTTTAGGAAGTTGTTACTGGCTAGGTGTTTGGGCAGTCGCGAGTTGAAGGATTTAGTGAATCAACATGTGTACCGTGTGCAGGCTGAACACGAAACGTTTGCCAATTACGTCAGTGAGGTACGGCTTAGTATACCCGCATTGTGTGTTGAAATATCTGAAGAGAAGGCAGTGGTGCACATTTTGGAGGGTTTGAAGCCTGCGGATAGATCTAGAATCTTGTTTGCAAAAAAACCAACATCGTTTTCTGATTTAGATAAATTGCAGGTTGTTATTGAAAGTGTGCGTTACGCTGATTGTAAGAGGGGAGACTTAAGATTGAACAACAATACGGCCGTCGGTAATGACACACATAAGGTGCAGTCTAGTCAAGTAACTTCCGCAGGCAAGGCCTTGTGCTACCGTTGTGGGAAGTCCAGTCATTTTGTTAAGCAATATACCGTACCGAAGCGCTGGCATACGAACAGCTGATGCCAGCAAAAATGGGAGCGTGCTGCCTTGGTCAGGAAATTCCCTCCTGGATGCCGTAGAGTATGTGCGGTGAAAGGCGGGCAGCTTCCATATGCTTGCGCTAGCCTAGGACGTGAACCTATTTGCGCCTTGTTAGATTCTGGCAGTAATGTTTTATTGATTGATCATGATTGGTATGAACGTTACAAAGGCTTGGCTAAATTGCCGAAATTAAGCACTGTTAATCATGTGTGTTATTCCACTGGTGGGCAAACCCTTGAAGTGGTCGGCAAGGCACGTTTTAAGCTTGGCATTCAAAGGTTCTCTTGGCCACTTGTCTGTCTGGTGGTTAAAAATTTATCTGTGAGGTTCATTTTGGGGTGTGATTTCTTGCAATTAACTCAGTGTGTAATACACTATGTGAACAAAAATTTTTACTTCAAGTTTAGACCAGAGCTTAGTTTTCATTTCTGTCCTCATGGGTTGGGGGCTGGTGTGTGTAGAGTCGAGGCACAGCCGGCCAAGGTTAATGCTGACCATCTTACTCCAGAACAGGCTAGGTTATTATTGGAGGCGTTAGATGAATTTCTGGAGGTGTTGACCGACCGGCTTGGGGTCACTAATAAGATCGAATATCGCATTCAGTTTACTGATCAGATTCCAGCGCGGCAAACTCTGTATCGTTTATCTCTGTCCAAAATGCAGGAACTCCGTAAAATCATTAACCAGCTACTGGAGGATGGTGTCAGTCGCCCTTCCCTATCACCTTATGCAGCACCTATATTTCTTGTGCCCAAGCCCCATGGGGAAGGGTTTCGACCCGTGGTTGACTACCGTGCTTTAAATCAGAAGGTTGTCCTGGAGTCTATTTCTCTCCCAGATTTGCACAGTTGTTTTGCTTGGTTTGTGGGAGCCAAAGTTTTCACTGTCCTGGACTTGAACCAAGCATACTATCAGGTACCGTTGGCTGAGAAATCGAAGCCGATAACGGCATTTAGTACTGATTACAACCTTCTTGAGTTTAATAGAGTGCCCTTCAGACTAGCAACAGGTGCGGCGGTCTTATCACGCCTGTTAAACTCTGTGTTAGGTGACTTTAAATTCAAGTTTGTGTTCAACTATTTGGACGATGTTGTCATATATAGCGCGAACTTCGATGAAAATCTGGAACATCTACGTCAGGTTTTTGGATGACAAAGAGGCAGGTCTAACCGATAAACCGTCCAAGGTAACTGTCACCCGGAACGAAATATCCTTTTTGCGACATATTGTGTCATGCAAGGGAGTAACTATTGATCATAGCAGGACGCATGCTATTCATGTCTTTCCGATTCCTAAAGATAAAAGGGCTGTTGCGCATTTCGTCGGCATGGTGAATTTTTTTAGAAAGTTCGTAGCGAATTTCGCTCAACTGGCCGCGCCTATTAACCAATTGCGCAGGAAAGGCAAAAGGTTTGTGTGGGGTGACTCCCAACAGGCAGCCTTTGTCACCTTGAAAGCTGCAATAAGCACCGCTCCAGTTTTAGGGATCCCTGATTTCAATCATACATTCATTGTTCAAACTGACGCATCAAATGTATGGGTGGCTGTTGTTTTGCTGCAGGAGCAGGACAGGGAAAGGCGTCCTCTTGCTTACGCATCACGAGCTTTGTCACCAGCTGAGACTAAGTACTCAGTGTATGAATTAGAGGCTTTGGCGATCATATTTGCCTTGGAAAAATATAAATTCTACTTGGAACATTGTCAGTTTCGTTTAGAAACTAACAATCAGGTCCTGAGTTGGGTGCTTGCTCGGCCACGCAAGACAGGAAGAATAGTGCATTGGGCCGTGAGAATCTCGGCGCTCCAGTTCGATGTTTGTCATATTAGAGGGGGACAGAATCAAGTGGTGGACATTTTGAGTCGCATGTTTCAAATCGAGGAAGGGGAGCTAGCCACCTGTAATATGGCAGTGTTAACTGAAATTCCATCTCTATTCAGTAACACTAAGGAGGAACAATGACAGGACCCCGAATTGTGAACCGTGATAGATAGACTTAGTGCCGACAAAATTGTTCCGGGTTACTCCTTGGAACGGGGGTTTCTCTGCTTTCGCGCTAACCGCGATAAGGTTCCTAAATTATGCGTACCCCGGAGTTTAGTGCCTGGAGTTTTCAAATATTTTCACCGGTCCTTGTGCGGGTTAAAGGGTGTAAGTCTTGTAAGATGGCAAAGCCGGATAGTGGGCCCAAGAAAGGGTTCTTGCAATCTACATGAGAATCTTGACCCTTAGATAAAAACTATATTGACTATTTGGGTCCCTTACCGCGTACCCAGAGAGGCAATCGCTTCATGTTCGTCATGGTGGACACCTTCACCAGGTTTGTGTGGTTAATTGCCAGCAGCGGTACTACTGCTAGTGTTAGTATTCAACACCTCGAAAGAGTTTTTGCTAGCTTTGGCCCACCAAAGATGCTAGTGAGCGATAACACCCCCACTTTTCTTTCTAAAGAGTTTAAACAATCTGTTTTGACCAGGGGATTTCTCATATTACCACTTCACCTTATTATCCCCAACCGTCCTTCGCTGAAAGAATCAATAGGAATTTAATGTCCGCACTCATCGCGTGCCATTCTGGGTCACAACGACTGTGGGATTTGTCTCTCCACTGGTTATCTTTTGCTTTTAATACCGCTCACCACGAAGCGCATAAATTTTCTCCTGTTAAATTAATATCTTCCTTCCCATTCAATTCTCCCTTGTCCAATTTGTGGTCGCTTAATGATCTGCTCCCAGAGCAGGTCAACCCGGAGGAAATTAAAGTCAACTGGGAGGCAGCAAGCAGAAACATCAGGCTGGTACATCGCCGGGAGCAGCTACATTACAATAAGGGTACGCAACCCGGCAAGTCCAGGTGGGGCAGGAGGTGTATCTTAAGAATCACGGTGGCTCCACCAAGAGTAAGCAAGTGACAGTTTTCCTGGACCTGTTGCACTAAGGGATGGGCAGTGTATAGCGCGCACAGACTTTGAAGGGTGCTGAGAGAGCCTGAGCAGAGGGCACAATTGAAAAGTGTGTGTCACCAGATGTACTCCATGGCCTGATACAGGGCAAAGAGCTCTGCTGTAAATACCGAGCAGTGATCAGGAAGCCATGGGCACCAGTGACTAAAGCATAAACCACGGTCAGTCCGAGAGCCATCAGTTACACAACGGTACTATCGCGAAGTTCCATGCAAAGGTAGTGAAACTGAAGGTAATAGAGTGAGGCTGAAGTAGTGTTCTCAGGAAGCAAATGAAGGCCCAGGTTAACACGGGCCACTTCATCAAGCCAAGGTGGTGAAGGGTTCACACCCACCGGAGAAGTTGCAGGTAGTGTGAAGTTAGGATACTGGAGCAAGTGGCGAAAGTGAACTCCAGGAGATAACAGAAGAGGGGTGCGTTCCATACTGGCAAATCAAAGGAATCATCAAAGAAGGACGCATATGATGGGTGGCTACACATGGCAGACAAACGGCAAGCATTTTGCCAGTGGGAAAACAAAAGCCACTGTCGATGCTCCAGGAATAAAGATGATCAAGACATCACTGAAGATGCCATTCAGTGAGACAGGTCTGTGGAGAACTGTAATAGATGGCAAAATCATCAACAAAAAGGGAGCCAGAGATGCCCAGCGGGAGACAGGCCATTATAAGGTTAATGGCGATAACCAAGAGGATGACACACAAAGCGGAACCCTGAGGCACACCTGTTTCCTGTGTCCAACAAGGCAGAACCCACACGCGCCTTGAAAACTCAGGTTTTTAAAAATTTCTAAAGGAAACAGGGCAGGCAGCCACCGAAGCCTCACAAGTAAAGAGTACGGAGTATACCAGTTCTCCAACTGGTGTCGTAGACAGTCTCCAAATAAAAAAAAAAAAAACATGGCACCAGTCTTGGATTTCCGCAGAAAACCATTCATGACATGGGTGGACAAAGTAATGAGATGGTCAGCTGCAGAATGGCACGCTCGAACTCCACACTGTGCATTCGTTTATAAACTGCGAGCCACCAAACCAGCTGGGCATGACACACAAATTCCATCACCTTGCAAACACAGCTGGTGGCTAGAAGGAAGGTTTTTGTCCTTACTGGGTTTAGGTATGGGTATGACAGTGGCTTCATACCAAAGTCCGGGAAATGTGCCCCCTGCCCAGATGTGGTTGTACATATTAAGCAGAAAGTGCTTGCCCGCAAGAGAAAGGTGCTGCATAATCTGAACATGGACAGCATCTGGCCCTGGGGCAGAGGATTGGGAACTGGGAGCAGGATCGAGCTCCCTCATAGTAAAGACGGCATTGAAGCACTCACAATTCAGAGAACAGAAGGGTATCATCCGAACCACCTCCTCTGCTCATTTCCAATGGAGGAAGGCAGGGTGATAGTGGGAAGACCTCGAAATTTCTGCAAAATGGCTGCCCAAGGTGTTGATGATAGCAATACGGTCCACGATGACATTGTCTGCTATTGTCAGGCCAGAAATTGGCGAATGGATTTTGGTCCCAGAGAGCCGTTGGATGTTGGCCCACATGACAGAGGAAGGGGTGGAACTGTTAAAAGAACTAGTGAATGAAATCCCGCTAGCTTTTTTGCTACCCCAAAGAACGTGACAACACATTGCACGCATCTGTTTATAATGAATGCAGTTTGCCATTGGGGGGATGGCAGTTACAAATGGGATGATGATGATGATGATGATTGGTTTGTAGAGCGCTCAACTGCACGGTTATCAACGCCCGTACAAATTCCCAACCTTCGCTCAGCCCAATCTCGCCACTTTCCTGAATGATGACAAAATGATGAGGACAGCACAAACACCCAGTCATCTCAAGGCAGGTGAAAATCCCTGACCCTGCCAGGAATCGAACCCGAGATCACTTGCGAGAACACGACCGCAAGACCACAAGCTGCGGACCACAAATGTGGAGCGTATGTCTCCGCGCAAGAACTGTGTCGCAGCATGCCTCTGTCTACCAATGGTCTGGGACACAGCATGGTGAAGAGGAAGTGTGAGGAATAGAACGTTCTGCAGCAAGGATAACAATTGTGAGATATTCCACCTGGTAATCACAATTGGGGAAATCTTGATCTTCGAAGGTCGCCAGGGAGGAGTAAAGCCACCAGTCAGCCTTAGTAAGCTGCCACTTGGGTGTATGCACAGGTGGGAAAGGAGTTAGCAAATGGATAGAACACGGGAAATGGTCGCTGTCAGAAAGAACGGACCACTCAAGATGATGGGCAAGCTGGGCAGTGCAGAGGGATGGGAATAAGTGTGTGAGGAATAGGAAATGAATGTGGGTGCTCTAATATTAAGGCAAAAGATAAAGATGATGGGCAAGCTGGGCAGTGCAGAGGGATGGGAATAAGTGTGTGAGGAATAGGAAATGAATGTGGGTGCTCTAATATTAAGGCAAAAGATGTTGAGGTGATTAAGATCAGCCAAGAGGGCACCTCTCCGACAGGTTCTGAGAGAATCCCAAAGGGGGTGATGCGCATTAAAGTCACCGAGTAGCAGGAATGGGGTTGGTAGCTGCTCAATAAGCTGAAGGAAGTCTGCCCTGGTGACATCGAATGACCGAGGAACATAAATGGCATGGAGAGAAAAAGTCAGGTGAGGAAGAAAAAGACGAACTGCAACAGCTTGAAGATGGGTAGTCAGAGAGATCGGTTGACTATGAAAGTCATCCCGTATGAACAGCACAATGCCCCCATGAGATAGAATGCCAACCTTATGGGGGGAAGGTCAAAACGAACTAGGAAGAAATGTGAAAGCTCAAAGTGGTCGTGAGGATGCAATTTTGTTTCCTGAAGACACAGTGTAAGAGGATGCTGTGATGCTAAAAGCATCTGTAAATCCTCTTTGTGGGACTGAAGACCGCAAACATTCCATTGGAGGAGAGTTATGCTGAGGAAGAAATTAAGGGGGCGTCATCTCGGCAGCTGAGGCCAGCCGGGCTAAGGTATCACGTGGCAACATCGTCGAGGAAGATCTTCGATTCAGCAAAGGAGAAGGCCGTTTGCCTTTGTTGGACTTCGTCAAGCCTTTCCGGTTAATAGAGGGAGACTCAGGTGTTGTTTGGCTGGAGGGACGTAGGAAGTCTACACCGCAGTACTCCTTCTGTCCTTTCTGGCCTACCAGTTGTGTACCTGGTAGTTTTGCCCCTTGGAGCCAAGTTTGTTGGCTTGCTGCACAGCTGGACGGGGGAGGGGGAGGGGAGGAGGGATGACGATTCTACCTTGACACTGGGCAATTTCACAATCTCAGAGCTGAATTTGCGATTCATGTCTGTGTGGCCATGTCCTTCATGGCACGAGAGGTAACAAGAACAGAACTATACACGCCACATGGGAGAACACAGGGTTTGCGACTAGCCAATAACTTGCGAGCGACTGGGTAAGGCACTTTTTCCTTTACTCGGATACCCTGGACAACCTGCTCATCAAGATACATGGGAAAATCCTGAAATGAGGCGACAAAGCTCCAATTGCAGTTATACAGTGGGGAAAATCGACCTCACGCGCATCCCTACCACAGGTTAGACATTTGGATGGGTGTCAACAACACATTCTAGTGTGGTTAAAACGATGACACTGGTAGCAGCGCATCGGGTTCGGAATGTACAGTCGGACTGTGATAATTTCATAGCCTGCTTTGATCTTTGATGGAATTACCACTCTATCAAAGGTGATAAAAAGAGTGCGGGTGGGCACTAAGGAGGTATCTACCTTTTTTATCACCTGATGGACGGCAATGACTTCATGATCAGAGGGGTAAGATTTGATTTTGGCCTCGGTCAGACCATCTAGTAGTCTAGCATAAATAACACCACAAGAAGAATTCAGACTTCTATGGGCCTCGACATGAATGGGATAGCAGTGGAGAAGTGAGGCGGCAAGCAGTAGTTGTGCTTGAGAATCAGAAGTAGTCTCCAAAAGCAAAGTGCCAATCTGTAAATGAGACCAGCATTTCACAGGACCGACCTTGCCAACGGATTTACCATTGCGAAGGACTGACTGTCTTCAGTGTGTGAAACCACAAGGAACCATGGTGCAGTGGGAAGGGTCTTTTGAATCGTTAGCCTCATTCCGTTTTGTAGACATTGATTCTGAAGATGAGTGGCTCATTGCAAAAAAATCCGCCATGATTGCCAGCATCTCTGATGGCGTGCTCCTTCCAACTGGAGGCCTCCTTCACAAGGGGGCGCACCCACCTTAGGTGATTGTTCACACCTCAGGTCACATCTGCTGAACATCTAACAGAAGGACCAATTGGCAATTTGGGAAGGTAGCAGCTCAGGCAGTCACTGCTCCCTGGGCCTGGCCTGTATCATGGGGTATGTGCAAACCCTACCTATCGACCCGGGACTGGGAATTACGCGTTACCCAGTCACCTGTTACACATCAGATGTGTGGGCCGGCATAGGGAAGAAGAAGAAAAAGAGGAACCTCAAATGGTAAAGTGGAGGAATGAGAGGAGATGTGAAACAAAGAAAGGAAAAGGGAACGCAAAACAGTGGTGAGACTGTTCTTATGTCAGCACCAGAATGTGGAACATTCCTGGTAACAACCCCGACATGTTCCCCAAGGGAGGCAAAGAAGAACAGCAAGAGGATAGACATGCAGCATGGAAGGGAAAAGATGCTGCTGAGACTGGGGCCCTGTGGTAGCCAAGCAGGAGCCCACCACAGAGTGGCGAGCCTCCTGGGGGGATAGGGAAGTGGTGTCAACAGTGATGAGTAGGGATCTAGAATGTGAAGAGATGGGAATGGTGGCGAGTCTGTGAAGGAACCGGTCGGTATCTTTGATATGGAAGGGTAGATTATGTGCATTTGGTTGAGTGTTGGTCACTGGAATACAAAATTCTGTTAGTGGGAGCACAACAACCAGCTGCAATTGGGTGTCCAGGATTGTCGGGTTTGCAGATTTTAGGAAGCATGTAGAAGGTGTATGTGAGGGTTGTGATAAGGGTGAGGTTCTGAGAAGGGCCTAAGGCTTTAAGCTGGAATTGGAGGTTATGTTGGACTTCACAAACCCAACAATACAAACACCTCATTTTAGCTGGTTATTGTGCTCCACTGAAAGGATTTCGAGTCTCATTCATCAACACCTCCAACAAACTGCCCGTAATCTAGCCTCTGGTGTCAAAGATGTCAACCACTTCCTTCACCAACTGTCCACTACCCCACCCTTTTACCTTCTGGTTCCCTACTGGTCACTGTTGAAGCCAGTTCCCTATAAACCAACATCCCTCATGAATAAGATCTTGCTGCAATTGAGCATTTCCTTTCACAATGTCTTTCAGACATCAAAGCATCTGCCTCATTATTCGTACACACAACTAACTTTATCCTAACACATAACTACTTCTCCTTTGAAGGGAAGGTGCACAAACACATCTGCAGCACTGCCATGGGCATCTAAATGGCACCTACCTATGCCAACTTGTTTATGGGCCATCTAGAAGAAACCTTTCTGGTCTCCCAAAACACCAAACCCTTGGTCTCGTTCAGATTCGCTGATGATATCTTCATGATCTGGACTCAAAGTGAAGACACCCTATCCTCATTCCTCCAGAACCTAACATCATCTCTCCCACTTCCCCAGACATCTCCAATCCTCACCACCTCCAAGAGCCACCTACAAAAGAGTGCCCTCTTTGTCACCCAATACTACTCTGGACTGGAATGACTGAACCACATCCTTCATCAGGGCTTTGATTATCCATCTTCATGCTCTGAAATGACGGACATCCTACACAATATCCTTCCCATCCCCACTAAAGTGATGTTCCATCACAAACACAACCTCCGTAACATCCTAGTCCACCCCTATGCCACTCCCAATCTCAACCCCTTGTCACAGGGATCATGTCCCTGTAAAAGACCCAGGCGGAAGACCTGCCCAATCCACTCACCCAGCACTTCCTATTCTAGTCCTGTCACATGTTTATCTTATGCCATCAGAGGCTAGGCCATCTGTGAAAGCAGCAATGTTGCAGACCAGCTCTGCTGCAACCACTGCACAGCTTTTTATAATGGTACAGCTACCATCTAGCTGTCCACCAGGATGAACAGCCACTGTCAAACTGCGGCACAGAACAACGGACCACCCTTTGGCACGACATGCAGCTCAACATAATATGGTTGATTTCAATGGCTGCTTCACAGACAGCACTATATGGAGCCTCCTCTCTACCATCAGTTTTTCTGAACTGTGCAGAAGGGATTTATCCTTACAACAACTTCTCTGCTCCCAAAACATCCCAGCCTCAACCTACAGTAATGCTCACCCTCTACCTAATGGCTTCCTCCCCCTCCATCCTATCACCTCCTCCCTTCTCATGGCCCCTGCACCCACCCATCCTTTCCCTTTTCCTGCTACTCTCCTTTTCTATGCCACTTTTTCCCCCACCACCTCACCTCCCCACGTTGCACTGGCAGTCTCGTCAGGCTGCTAGTTAGTACCTGCATGCCCTGCCAGTCAGCACTCTTCTCTCCCACCACCCATATCCTGCTATCCCTTGCCTTCCCTGCTCCACTCCCGACTGTTATTCACAAGACAGTTGCATTCTGGCCAGAGCTGCTGGTGGCAGTGATCATGAATGAGCTTGTGTGTGTGTGTGTGTGTGTGTGTGTGTGTGTGTGTGTGTGTGTGTAACAGTCTTTTCGCTGTGTGTTACAACAACAGGTCGCCTTGATGGTGAATAGTTATGTATCCTTTTCCTAATATTGCTGAAAATGTAACCTGGTTAAGTTCTTAATAAAAAATGTTCAAAATGACCATACGAATTCAACAGAAACAAGCACAGAAGAATATGGAACAGTGTTCACCACCTCTTTTGGCACAAGTGTTATACATCACAACCAAATGCAGTAATTAATATATATGTAATGTGTGTTTCTCCACTTCTGCTTGCTGAGTAGTGAGCAGATTTCTTATCTATCCAGTTATAGTATATAATCTACTGAATTCTCAGAAGCTTATCTTATATAAGAAACTTGTTTACTGCCCCCACTCTTATCTCATGGTTGGGGCAGGGGGGGGGGGGTGATGTGCGCTGGAACGGTAAGAGAGATTGTGTCCACTTGTGGTAGCCACATAACTAATAAATACCAACTAACCACTGATTGGAAAGCTAATTGGAACTTAACTGCACTAATTACACCCAGAACATACATGCAAGAATATGTCAGATACATCAGCTATTCAACAAAAAATGGAACAATCAGTTGAACAACATTTCCTTTTCTTACCTTTTTCCTCATTAATAAGAACAATTTTTTCTCCTTTACATAAATTTGATAAAAGTCAAAATTATGTGAGAATTTAATATGCAAGTATATTGTGTATCATCTGCTATAGCTTCACAACTGTCTTTTACACCATTACAGGTTGTCCCAAAAGTCGAGACCGGGCTAAATATAATGAAAATGGTAAGATGGTGGTTGTTGGGATGTTTCAGGGGGACTAAACAGCTAAGGTCATCAGTCCCCCATTCCAAAAACAGGTGAGATGAAAATTTGCGGAGCAGGTAAAACCCCAAGGGGAAGGAGACTCCCCCCCACGCACTGAAAGAACACAAATGCGGCAACGAACACTACAGACAAGAAGAGTACAGATGAACACCAGACAGAAAGAAACAGTAGAAAAGAAGATGGCCGGAGACTGGTTGACTGACCACGAGAACAAAAAAAAAAAAAAGGGAAAGAGTCAACCATCCGACTACACATCAAAATCTGCAACCAATTATGAGAGACTCGAGGACAAGAGACACAGAAAGGGAAAGGTGCAGGACCTCCCTAAATGGAACCATAAAAAGGACTACCACAGATAAAATTTAAAATGTCATCAGCCATGGAGGCATCGTCGCATAAAACCAAAGGCAAAGTGCCCAGGAGATTAAAAGGGGGGGATCCTCCTGACGCAAAAGATGGCCGTGCGTCAGGTAGGTATGGCCGATGCGGAGCCGACACAGGACAACAGAGTCCCTGAGAGAAGCCCGCAGGGAGGACCGCCACACATCGGTCATCTCCTTAACAACCCGCAGTTTATTCGGGGATGTCAGGCCACGCCACTCATCATTCCACATCCCAAGCACCTTACAGTGCAACACCAACTGCAGATCACGAGCCGGGAGGCCGATCTCCAAAGCTGGGGCGTCGATCGCCCCTTTGGCCAGCCTGTCAACACGTTTGTTCCCCGGGATGCCAACGTGACCTGGCGTCCAAACAAAGACCACCGAACGACCAGAGCCGGTAATGGAAAAAACAGACTCCTGAATAAATGATACCAGAGGAGAAGAGGTATAGCAGCGGTCGATAACCTGGAGGCTGCTCAGGGAGTCACTGCAGATGACGATGGACGTACCTGAGCAGGAACGCATATGCTCAAGAGCGCGCAATATGGCCACCAGCTCTGCAGTAAAAATACTGCAGCCAGCCGGCAAGGAGCACTGTTTAACATGGGCAGCGTGAGCAAAAACGTAGGCAGTACGACCATCAACCAGGGAACCATCAGCGTAGACAGTCTCAAAGCCCGAAAATGAGGCGAGGAGCGCAAGAAAACGGCGACGGAGGGCCACAGGCGGAACCGAGTCCTTGGGTCCCCATGCCAAGTCCAGACGGACGGATGGCCGGGGCATACACCAGGGAGGCGTAGGTGCACGGACCTGGAAGGGAGGCAGAAGAAGGAATGACCCCAGTTCCGACAGCAGGCACTGGACGCGGACAGCAATGGAAAGCCCAGCTCTAGGTCGCCGTTCGGGCAGATGGAGGACCATGGCAGGGAAAAGCAGGCGACGATTGGGATGGCCCGGCGAGCAATGCACGTGGACAGCATAGTCGGCGAGCAGTCGAAGGCGGCAAATCCGCAGCGGGGGAACCCCGGCCTCCACCAGTAGACTATCCACGGGGCTCGTACGGAAAGCGGCAGTTGCAAGCTGAACCCCACAGTGGTGTATGGGGTCCAACAACGTCAACACTGAGGGTGATGCAGACCCATAGGCCAGGCTCCCATAATCAAGCCTGGACTGCACAAGGGCTCTGTACAATCGCAACAGCGTACAGCGATCTGCACCCCAAGACGTGTGGCTCAGGCAACGGAGGGCGTTGAGGTGCCGCCAGCACTTTCGCTTCAGCTGAGTAATATGAGGAACCCATGTGAGCCGGGCATCAAAGACGAGTCCTAAGAAGCGGCTAGTGTCCACCACTTCAAGGAGGTGGCTATCAAGGTAAAGTTCAGGATGAGGGTGGACTGTCCGATGCCTGCAGAAGTGCATAACTCGAGTCTTGGCTGCAGAGAACTGGAAACGATGAGTCAGAACCCATGATGCTGCCTTGCGAACGGCTACTTGCAGCCTGCGTTCGGCGACTCCCGTAGTCGTTGAGCTAAATGAGATGCAAAAGTCGTCGGCATACAAAGAAGGAGACACCGACGACCCCATGGCTGCAGCCAGACCATTAATGGCCACTAGAAATAAGGAGACCCTCAACACCGAGCCCTGTGGGACCCCATTTTCCTGTATATAAGATGAACTAGAGGCGGCACCGACTTGCACCCGGAAAGAGCGGCGCAATAAAAAGGTTTGAAGAAAAGCCGGGAGCTGACCACGAAGACCCCACTCATGCAATGTAGCAAGGATGTGATGCCTCCATGTGGTGTCATACGCCTTCCGCAGATCAAAAAATACAGCAACGAGATGCTGACATCGGGCAAAGGCCATGCGGATAGCAGATTCCAGCCGCACCAAATTGTCCGCAGCAGACCGGCCTCGACGGAAGCCACCCTGGGATGGAGCGAGGAGACCGCGCGACTCAAGGACCCAACACAAACGCCGCCCCACCATACGTTCGAGTAATTTGCACAAAACATTGGTGAGGGTAATGGGGTGATAGCTGCCCACCGCCAGTGGGTCCGCACCGGGCTTCAAGATGGGGACAATAACACCCTCTCGCCATTGCGACGGGGACACGCCCTCGCTCCAAATGCGGTTAAAGATGGTGAGGATGTGTCGCTGGCAGTCCCTGGAGAGATGCTTCAGCATATGCGCGTGGATGCAGTCTGGTCCCGGTGCTGTATCAGGGCAATTGGAGAGGGCAGCGAGGAATTCCCTCTCGCTGAAAGGAGCATTGTATTTTTCAGAATGACGCGTGTGGAATGATAACGGCGGGGGGAGTAAGTTGCAGTCGCAGAGCTCATAGCAAAGTGCGCGGCAAGCTGTTCAGCAATGGCGGCAGCGTCCGTGCAGACAGCACCGTCCAGGGGGATCCCAGGGACACCCATAGGAGTCTGGTATCCATAAATCCGCCGGACCCGGGACCACACGAGCGAGGGGGAGACACGGGAGCCCAAGGATGAGACATACCTCTCCCAGCACTCCTGCTTACGCCATGCAATAAGATGACGGGCCAAGGCACGGAGCCTCTTAAAGGTGATGAGGGTCTCCAGACGGGTGCCGCCTATGACGCTGGAGAGCCCGCCTACGGTCGCGAATAGCAATCTCCGGCGACCACCAGGGTACAGCCTTCCTCCGAGGGAGTCCAGAAGAGCAGGGGATGGCAGCCTCGGGCACAGAAATGATTGACGTGGTCAAGACACGGACCACCTCGTCAATGTCACCCTGTGGGGGAGACGCAATGGTGGCAGCGGAAGTAAAAGCTGGCCAGTCAGCCCTGTTGAGAGCCCAGCGGGGCAGGCGCCCAGAAGAATGACAATGGGGCAGTGACAAATAGATGGGGAAATGGTCACTACCACACAGGTCAGGATGCACTCTCCAGTGGAGGGATGGGACAAGTCTGGGGCTGCAAAGAGAGAGATCGATGGCCGAGAACGAGCCATGGGCCACAATGAAATGCGTGAGAGCACCGGTGTTCAAGAGGCTAAGGTCGAGCTGAGCCAACACATGCTCCACGGCACGACCGCGGTCATCGGAGACAGTCCCACCCCATAGGGGGTTGTGGGCATTGAAATCACCCAAAAGCAGCATTGGTGGCGGGAGTTGAGCCAGCAGTGCAGCCCAGACATGTCGGGGGAGCTCCCCATCCGGAGGAATGTAAACAGGAGCAAACAGTAATAGCCGGCGAGAGCTCAACCCTGACAGCGACTGCCTCTAAAGGCGTCAGAAGGGGTACTGTCGAGCTACAGACAGAGTGGTGAACAAAGAGGCAAACTCCATCTGACGCTCGTTGGCAGGCAGCACGGTTCTTATAGTATCCCCGATAACCGCGAAGGGTGGGGGTCCGCATTGCTGGAAACCAAGTTTCCTGAAGAGCAATGCAGAGAACAGGGGAAACACTCAGAAGCATCCGGAGCTCAGGCAGGTGGCGGAAATAACCGCCGCAATTCCACTGGAGAATGGAAGCAGGAAGGGACTGGGAGGGTGTGAAGGCGACTAAGAGGCAGACAGCGCCTCAGAGCCAACTGCCGCCACTGGGGGAGAGTCAGCTGTGTCCATAGGAAAGGCCCCCAAGGGTTCCGTGAGGGCGAGATCTGCGGCAGAGGCGAGGATCTCCACCTAATCCCCGGAGCCAGAACTATTTACAGCAGGCAGTACTGAAACCGCCGGAACGCCCATCTTCTTGGACATGTTCCGTTCCTTCTTCTTGCGTCTGTCCTTAGGGTTAGAGGGCTGGGAGAGCATCTCTGAAGGAGCGTCGGAGGCTGATGACGACGCAAAAGCCCTACGACCAGCAGGTGGCGGAACTTTCAGCCACTGGCTGACATCCAGCTGGGTAGGAGAAGAAACGGAGGAAGGAAGAGCCCCGAGGGACCCCTTCCGCGAGAGAGGAACCGGCAGAGGCATCGCCGGCGGAGAAGGAGGGGGAGGGATCGAGCCCCCCGGTTTTTGAGCAGATGTCACTCCCAAAGTAAGCATGGGGGGAGCGACAGAAGAGGGTTTGCCCCCAACTGCTAAGGGGGCAACAGAGGAAGGCTTGCCCCCAGACACTAGGGAGGCAGACAGAGATGCACGGCCCCAAGGGGCCACTGAAGGCGGCACAGATGAGGCGACAACTGCCACTCGCGAGGGCGACGATAAGGTGGCTGCAGCATAAGATGTTCGAAGGGAAACAGGATACAACCTTTCAAATTTCAGTTTTGCCTCTCGATAAGTAAGCCGGTCCAGGGTATTAAATTCCATTATCTTCCGCTCCTTATGAAGAACGGCGCAATCCGGCGAGCATGGAGAGTGGTGCTCCCCACAGTTGACACATACAGGCGGAGGCGCACATGGAGAATCGGGATGAGAGCGGCGTCTGCAATCTCGACATGTGGCGCTGGATGGGCAACGGGAGGACATATCCCCAAACTTCCAACACTGGAAGCACCGCATCGGGGGAGGGACATATGGCTTGACGTCACAATGGTAAACCATTACCTTGACCCTCTCTGGCAATACAGCACCCTCGAAGGCCAAGATAAAGGCACCGGTGTCCACCCTGTTAGTCTTGGGTCCTGTATGTACACGACGGACAAAATGTACACCACATCGTTCCAAGTCGGCTCTCAGCTCGTCATCGGATTGTAACAATAGGTCACGATGGTAAATAATCCCCTGGACCATATTTAAGCTACTGTGGGGTGTGACGGTAACAGGGACGTCACCCAGCTTATCACACAAGAGCAACGCTCGTGACTGGGCTGGGGAGGACGTCTTGAGGAGGATGGACCCATTCCTCATTTTAGAGGACCCCGCCACTTCCCCAAACTTATCCTCCAGGTGTTCCACAAAAAACAGAGGCTTCATCGTAAGAAAGGAGACACCATCAGTCCTGCTGCAGACAAGGTATTGTGGTACATAAGGCTCCCGCTTGGCACTAGATCCGCGTCCCTCCCAGGGCGCAGCCAACGAGGGGAACGACTGAGGGTCATATTGCGCAGCATCAAAGTCAACTCTGTCTCGCTTAGAGACGGTGGTGGCCGTACGACCACCAGCTTGGTGCGAATTATTGCGCTTCATTGCGCTACATCCGCCCAGATGCCACCTACTCCGAACGAGGGCTCTCCCCAAGGGCGCCACCCGGCCAAAGCAACGGGTACCTGGCCGATATCCCGTTGCCCGGAGTCCCCGTGCCCCAGACAAGACGGGCACATACTCCTTGGCATGCATGGGGAGGAAACAACTCCGGCATCTGTAGTGCGATCACTGCGTGGTCATGACGAATTACACACGTTATAACAAATGGTGCATAACTTTTTACCTATCAAAAGTATTGCAAAACAGACTTCACCATTATGCTTCTCATCAAATTCTACTCTTAAAACATATATCCCATGAGCCCCAACGCCCATTTCACTGAATAAATGTGAGCTAAATCCAATGTGGTGGATATCTAGATGGCAGATTGGTCTCACAGGTCACCCAAAGTGCTTCCCCCACCCCTTTACTTTTATCCACATCCACCCCATTCCCACCCCTTACCAGTTTCACGACATTTAGCCAGGTCCAGACTTGAGCACCATTATGAAAATGGTTGAAATAGCTCTGAGCACTATGGGACTTAACTTCTGAGGTCATCAGTCCCCTAGAACTTAGAACTACTTAAACTTAACTAACCTAAGGACATCACACACATCCATGCCCGAGGCAGGTTTCTAACCTGCGACCATAGCGGTCGCACGGTTCCAGACAGAAGCGCCTAGAACTGCTCGGCCACACTGGCCGGCCGCACCATTATGAAACAACTTATTCACTGATAAATCTGACAAGTTATTCACTGGTAAATCTGAAGTGTCTGTAAAAAAGAAAGCTGGTTTGGACAGTACACCTATTTCTATGGAGGACACATACATTTAGTCAACATATCTATCAGGTTTTACAGAGATGTGCTTTCAATTTATATTTAATGAAATTTGTCAATATTAAAAGAGGTTAATGATACAGCCAAATTTTCTGTTCTTCAGGTGATTGATATCACTGTTTCAATGATTGGTTAATTTTCAAAACCTCCCTCACAGATTACTTGAACTAATTTTGGTGAGGTGTGAAAGCATGACTCATTCAACTGCCATTGTAATAGTAAACCTAACTCCACTACTACTTGACGTTTCCTTTTAAACATCCAGTGTTCTAGTTCTGATACTTCCTGATTGAGGAGTCAGTTACATTATCCATACCTGGACACCAAAAGCCTTGGGACTTAACAATTCCATTTTTCTTTCATTCACTTTGTAAGACACATTCTAGTTTGACAAAAGGCAATGGGAAGAGTCATTTACAGGCTAATGCATTTATTTCATGTTCATATGATATATTTTTTACTTATCACATAATTCAGATTCCCAAGCAGAACTTATCGAGACGTGGTCAATATATTGCAGGCAACTGTAGATGAAAAATGTTAAAATTTCTAAGAGATTTATTTACAGTATGCAAACCTATGACCATCAGTATTATAAAGCTTCAATAAAGCTTCTTATCATAAACAAAAACAGCCTCCTAAACCACCGCAGGAGGAAAATAATGTTCACCCACTGCTACTTTTTGTTTTTCATTTAGCTTCTATACTCAGAAATACAAAAAGATTCTGTACTTCTAAAATACATGTACTTACTTGGCAATGGCCACACCAAGGTGCATAAAATTTGACAAAATGTCTACCCTTCGCCACATGGTCTTCAAATGTGTCTTCCGTTAGTTCTACAAGCCCACTAACTGGTTCAGGTACCTTAGGTTGAGTTTCACTGTCCTGAAACACAGCAGCCATTAGAGATACCAAAATAAATTCAGAATATACACTTCTCTTAAGTACAGAGCACACACACACACACACACACACACACACACACACCCACACTCACTCCTCACTCTCACTCTCACTCTCACTTCTCTTCTCTTTCCTGTAAATTTTTAAAGTAACGTTCAGTTCAATTAAACAATGACTTTGCTCAGATATTTAATGTTTCTTTATGTCAGGACATATTCACAGGGAGAATTCATGAACTACCTTTTGACTATTTAGTATCCTCACCAGCAGACATCACAATGGAGGTAGGTGAGCTGGCGTGGTTATTAGGACAGAAAAGTGCAGACACCAGTCATGGGGGCACATGCAATGCATGGTACAGCCAGATCTGCTGATCGAATTTTTTTACCATTTTGGGTCACTATGAACCCATAATTTCTGCAGTCCTGGCAGAAACAGCTGTGCCTAAAGAAGGACCAGGAGCAGCAGCAGCAGCAGCAGGGTAAGCAGATGCATGCGCCCCTAAACCAGAAAGCAGAGTTGCTTCATGCCCATGCTATGCAGGTGGTAGGCCATGTGCCCACCATGCAGTTTTCTCCCCAGGCCTCCACCAGCAGCAACCACCTGCAAGTTTCAATGAGTCTACAGAAGTTGGGAAAATTACCTGCACTGGTTCTCGCCGTACTACCACATAAGGCATATCACTGATCCAGTGGACAAAGCCACCTTGTTATTGTCTGGCAGAGCACTGTTGCATGAAGCTGTGCAAAATTCGAAGTCTTCCACTGAACACAAGAAACTCTCCTTTGAAACTTCCTGGCAAACTAAAACTGTGTGCCGGACTGAGACTAACTCGGAACCTTTGCCTTTCACAGGCAAGTGCTGTACCATCTGAGCTACCCAAGCACAACTCACGCCCCATCCTCACAGCTTTACTTCTGCCAGTACCTCGTCTCCTCCCTTCCACACAGTTTTAATTTGCCAGGAAGTTTCATATAAGCACACAATCTGCTGCAGAGTAAAAATCTCAATCTGGAAACTCCCCTTTGACGAACTTTGTCAGTTGCTATATAGTATTTCGGAATCAAACCCATGCGGTGGCAGCACTTTCGCGGATTAACATCCACCGCAAGTGCTCCAGGCAATCTTAAGCCACCTGGATCTCTGATTTGCAGGGTCTCTCATGCAAGTGTCTTTTTGAGTGTCCCACATGTGCCCCTTTTTATGCACACTCGTTCATTCAGGGCATGATTGACCAGTTACCCCCTGATCCCAGGTCCAGACTAGGGCACTGAGCTTGTCCGACACTTCTTTAGCCAGAATGAGATTTTCACTCTGCAGCTGAGTGTACGCTGATATGAAACTTCCTGGCAGATTAAAACTGTGTGCCGGACCGAGATTCGACTCGGGACCTTTGCCTTCACAGGCCAGTGCTCTACCATCTGAGCTACCGAAGCACGACTCACACCCTGTCTTCACAGCTTTACTTCCGCCAGTACGTCTCCTACTTTCCAAACTTCACAGAAGCTCTCCTGCGAACCTTGCAGAACTAGCAGATGGTAGAGCACTTGCCCAGGAAAGGCAAAGGTCCTGAGTTCGAATCTCGGTCCGGCACACAATTTATATCTGCCAGGATGTTTCACTTCTTTAGCCAATGTTCCCAGAATGAACAATCACATGAGCCGACAGCAGTGGTAAGGGACATCCTTTCTGACAACTGGCAGGTGACAAAATTAGGTGTGCAAGGTAAACGGCCCCCTTGCGTCCCATAGGGTTCTCTAGGCAACCTTTCACCCATCAAGTCACCACTGACAGTTGCAGTGCAGTTGAGTTGCAACTTGTGTGATAAATACCTGTAATTGCAGTTAGATGCAGCTTCTCAGACTTTCTTGATCCTTCAGGCTTTACTAGTTAAATCATGTGCCTTTCAGAATCTCATCTGCATGAAGAATTTATCAACATTGTTTGGAGCAATTGATTCAGGACATTCCCTGTCGCGTAAAGTATCTTGTCGGGCTCCATGCAAGAGGACCATTTACAAAACCTAAGGGGGTTTTCAACACCTTCTGGAGAATGGTCTTTGTTGCAAACTTAAAAAGTGCAGTTTTTTCAATCCAAGGTGAATTTTTTTGGGGACTTATGCTTACCTAAGGTGGCCTTGTCTCTACAGATGAATACATCAAAACCATCATCAATCAGCTGGTGCCCAAGAACCTGCAGGAGCTCCTCTTTTTTAAGATTTCATTTTATTCTAAGTCCATTCCACAGGCTGGGCACCTCTGCCGTCCTCTTAATAGATTTTCCGAATGGATGTTAAGTTTGTCTGGTCTGCAAATTGTCAACCACCTTTTCAGTTCCTCAAGCAGTGTTTGTGTTCTGCTTTCTTTGTGACTTCTTTTACACTCGGTAAAGTTTTAACTCTGCCCTGTAACACATCCCAGTATGGCATTGGTGTGGTTCTGTCCCATCAGAAACCCCGGTGGCACTAAACAACTTATCACTTACACATTAAAGATGCTTTCCGTGGCACAGAATAACTATTCACAGGTGGAAAAGGAGGAGCTGGCTATTTTATCTGAAATTAAGAAGTTTCACATTTTCTTTCACAGGGCACGGTTCCTGCTCATCGTTGACTGCAAGCCACTGGTTTCCTTACTTGCCCTCATTCCAAGCTGCCAGACAGGACTGCCCACCAATGGTAGATGTGAGCCACTCTTTCTCAGTAATTATTGGTACGACATACATTACTTCTCTAGTGCCCAGCGAGCAAATGCTGATGCACTATCGCAGCTGCCAATCCAGAGCTCAGTCAGCGGGAGGTTCTCGTGTTCGTGTTGGATGACACACTGCACCAAATCCTGTCAGATTTCCATTGATAGTGTGAGAGGTTGTGACAACCACGGCCACTGACCCACTTTAACAGAAAAGTGTTTCAGCTGTCCAGACCCATTGGCTGCAGCACATTTTTTCAGGTCTATATCACTGGTGTGGCATATGTTTTCCTCCTAAATGATCGACTCGTGCTTGCCACAAGAGGAACAATAATTTCAAATGGTCATCGTCATTACCCCTCCCCCTTCCCCTCCGTTCTCCTCAGCACTGAGTTTTCTCGCATATCCCAGCTGCTGCTTGCTTTACACCTTCTCCCTTCACCAAGCCCAAGTAAGGCTCGCTCCTATGTCTCCTAATGTGGAGCCCGTGGACTTTGAATCATCATCATCCTCCTCCTCCTCCACCGGTGGATGTGGACTTGCTTCTGCTGGTGCCAGTGGATCAACTGTTACCTTCACATCTGCAACCCGTTGTCCTCCAGTGGAACCAGTGGTGTCTGCATTGTCTCCTTTAGTGTTTGGTCTACTGCTCAGGTCTACCGCGTCCTCTCTGGTTCTGCAACCAGAGGTCATGGCCCAAGCCTGGCCATTTTTGGCCCTACATGGCCCTTTCAGGAGAGAGGAATATAGTATAACCACCAGTGGGCATCATGATGAAGAGCCTGTGGGGTTATCGTTGTGGAACAGTGTGAACAACTGTCATGAGGAGGTGCGTGCAATGCATGGTTTGGGCAGGGTCCACTGACATAACTGTTTAACTTCAGGCGGTAGTAAGCCAGGCCTGCAGTTCTAATGCTGATATCAACCACTGTGGACCTCGCCTTGAATTTCATGATATGTGCTGTTCCCATGTATGTGTTGTGCTTATCCTCATGCACATCTCTAAGCAGTTTTTTACTTTGTTTCCCCCAAAATTGACTTGCACGGCAAGTTTCCACTGCCTCCAGCAGGGTTCTGATCCTTGATTTGTTGTGGAGCTATCTTCAGCCCACACAATGTCTCGTGCTGACAGTGACACCCTTGAGAAATTACTGTACTATAGACTTGTAAAGCATCTTGTCTATTTCAATATAAAGTCCTTTAGTGATATGTCCTAAGCCCACTGCTGTTTCACACGTTTAAGGGACACTCATTTTTGGTTTTACACATTTATTTCCTAATTGCTATTCTCTTGTTATTCTCAGGTTAAATTACGTACTGTTATTATGCCAAATAGTCTAACAAGGGATACTGAACATTTACAAAGAAGGTAGCAAGTATAATCAAAAGTTTGTCTGGCCAAGGGAGATCATTGTAGGTGTACTGAAACTTACTGAACGGCAGACACCTGATAGACGCTAACTGTTCTTCTCAAAGCCTACATACCTATTTTCAAAATTCAGCATTAAGTGAAGAATCTAGGAATACACTACAATGGCCTACGTACTGTTTCCCACAGACCACAGTGACAAGGTTAGACTAATTACAATCGGGCAGAGACATTTAATGAAACATTCCTCATATGCTCAATATGCACATGGAATAGGAATAAGCCCACAATGTACTGTCTCTATGCCACACACTTCAGCATTGTTTGTTTGTGAAATACAGATGTGGACATGCCTAGATCCTTAATTTATATTCAATGCTTGATGAATTTATGTGTGTAAGGGCAATGTAACTGTACAAGTGTGTGTGCGTGTGCACGCACGCATTCTAGCTCTGAAGGAGGATTCAACGAAGAGCTAGCACAGTTCTCAGTCTTGTTTATGAGCATATCGACAAATTAGCACCTCAGCCATTTGGTGAGTGTTACCATTATTCTTCAAATTATTTACATTCCACAAGTACTTTCCATCAGCTTATTTATGTGACATTAAGAAAAGTAGCCAAATGCACATTTCTCTTCTCAGGAAGGAAAAGAAATGGGAACTTCGTCTTCTTTTAAGTTCAATACCCTCAAAAATAATGTACAAAAATCAGAGAATGACTCAATTCTGTATATGAACATGCTATAAAATCAGTATTGATATTTTCCTTTCTGTGAAATAACTAATGGTAATGTTACCTGGACTGTGATACCTAATTGCTCCTCTATGAAAGTCGAAAAAGCTTTCAAACTTCTTGTTCCTCTATATTTCACGCCTTCATTTTCACCCGCCTTGAAAAATTTCAAACTGGAAAGCAGAAAAGGAAACTGTTTAATAATGAGGTTACCCATTAAAAATGAGAACCAATGATCAGTGTTAAACCATTTCAGCATCTGGTATAAAAGGACTATTACTTACACAGATAAAACATTCAGTTACTCAGTCTATAATTTTTATGAAAATCAAATAATAATAATAACAAAGAGGGTATGCTACTATTTGTTTTTAAGAGAGGAATTATACAACAAAGGAACTACTAAATAAACAAATGGAACTTCTTGAGCACTGTATCTGACATGTTGTATCTGATTGGCCTATTTCAACTTTCAGTAGTTTGTTTGTCATGTAAATCCCACTTTTCCAATGTGGAACGTTACATCATAATGGATCCTGAAGAAGTTACAGTGTTGCTGGGGGAATTTCATATCAGTGAAGTTTGTCCATGGTAGTTGCCGTTTAGGACAAACTGATGGATAAATACTCAACTTCATTATCTGCCACAAAAATTACTTAACAGAAAGAGTAACTTTGATGTAATGAACTAGACTATAGAAAATGAGTCATATGCTGACTATTAACGTCAAAACATTTAGTTGTGTATGAAACATTTACTAGTTTTTACTATTTTTTTCCTGCTGTCCCAGTTTGGCAACATTGGTCACATACAACACTGTGTTATTCATTACTTCCCTTAATCTTTAGACTGACTAGACAAGAACTCGAGAAACAATTTCATTTTACAGAGCAGCAAATCTATATGGGTTTATCTGAAAGTCCAACTTAACCCTTGAGCAGGTGCACCATTTTTCATGGCGAGTGGTCATACGGCACACTTCATACACTTTCACAGAATGGCTGTCTTTATGTTGCCAAGGTAAACATGTATAAACAAAATCACAGTTTAATCTTAGTTTAATCAAACAATGATAAAATAAATAATGAGCTAAAGCATTGTTTCATTAAACAAACTTTCATTATATTTCACTGTTGCCATGGACAGGTGTTACAAACAGCAATGACCCACCCGAAGCATTAAGGAGTGCAGTTGCATCAGATCCCGGCCAACCACTTATTTCATTAGTAATCATCTCGTAGACAATGGCCTCTTTGTGGGATCATGTTGCTAGCTCGTAATCTGGGTCATTTTCTTCCCTGGGTCATAAATTTTTTTCTCATCTAGCTTGCTGTTTAATTTTATATAAACTGCTGCTCACTTGGACACTTGACAACAAAATCTGTAACTGTGTTAGTTGAAGCAATAACGAAGGAATTGCTATGGGCTCGCAGATGTGAAACAACACTGAACAGAACAATTTTATCTGTTGTTGGTGCACTTTATACATAGGTGCACCTGGTCCTGGTTAATCTGTTAGCAGTATTGAATGAGAAAAGTTAAGAAAAAGACATTGCATCTGCTTAAGGGATTCCTCAGGCAAATCAATATTTTGCTCAGGCAGAGCCTTATCAGAGACCATTAACAGCACATAACCACACTTTTGGTATTGGGGGAATCTACGGCGCTGGAATTTTGAGAAATACCTGGCTGATATATTTTCAAAATTTCACAATATCAAATTTTACAGATGGTTTGCACAAGAGATGACACTTTGTACAAGCACAAACCAACAAGATTTATTTGAAAACATTCTGTTTATACACCCTTAAGATATTGGAAAATTGTTGGAGAGCTTTATATCACCAGACAACGTACAGGGTGTTTCACAATTCCTATTAAAGGCTTCTAGGGGTCGCAGAGATGACTTAATAGATAAAGTTTTGTTAAGGAACATCACACCCAAAAATGTACCATTTGGATGTAAAACAAGTTTGAAGATCAGATGACACTCAAATCTCCCACTTCATGGTACACACACAGTAGAGATGAGTTCTGACCTGTTACAGGAGGCCACGGTATGGGCAATGTTTCAAGGATTCATCATCGGGTTCTCCTTTACACAACAAAAGGATGTCCTCTGCAAAGTCCACAGTGCGGTGTGCCCATGGAGCACCAAAGTCAACCCAGCCAGTTATGAACTTTTCTCCCAGCTGTTGTTGTAATTGGACTAAAATGATATGCAATGTCTTAATTACAACAGGGGCTGATGACTATGCCTTCATCTCAGTTTGTGGACATACAGTGAAGTGGTAGATTTGAAAGTTATCCAATCTTTAAACTTACACATATGTAATGTTATACTTCCAGACATGACTTCCTTTTCAAAATTTTGTCTATTAAGCACCCTATACAGCCCCTAGAAGCATGTAATATGAACTGTGAAACACCTTGTACATCTATTCTGAAATAATGTTAATTTGCAACAGAGACAATGCGGTAACTGTTACATCCAACTTAAAACGATTAATCCAACAGGCAAAGCATCTCAATGGTCATGAAGAGAAGACAAAAAATAAAAACTGACGATCATTTTTCTATCTTGTGATATAACAATGTATCATAGATGCAGACAGTTTAATTGCAAATATTAGAAGATACCAATTCAAATCTGGTTAAAAGAAATGTTACTGAAAGAGCCAATATGCAGGAACTAAACAGAACTTTCTCAAGGACTACAACTGCTAAGCTGGAATCTTAGTTCATATTTTTCTCTTTTAAAGAAAAATATTCCTATTTAGAGAAAGTCACTATTCACTAAGAAAGTCATCCAAGAGATTGGTCAGCGGGAATACACAAGAGCAGGAAACAATGTCATGCTACCAAGAGAGAAGATCTGAATACGTGAGAATCTACATGTGGCAGAAGAATGTCTCTGCAAGTATGAGCTAAAGTGTGGACTGGCTGGAACTAGAGGTATAAATGACAGAAAAAGAGAAACTGAGATACACAGGAAACAAAGAAACCAAATGAATAGCCAGGCCAGCAAGAAATGGTTCAAATGGCTCTGAGCACTATGGGACTTAACTACCGAGGTCATCAGTCCCCTAGAACTTAGAACTACTTAAACCTAACTAACCTAAGGACATCACACTCATCCATGCCCGAGGCAGGATTCGAACCTATGACTGTAGCGGTCGCACGGTTCCAGACAGTAGCGCTTAGAATCACTCAGCCACCCCGGCCGGCTGCCAGTAAGAAAGTCACACCTCATGAAGGTAGGATAAAAAGGTAAAATAAATTATGTAACAGTAACACAAAAAGTAAATGAGGATGAGTGAGGATGAGATAAATGTCAAGTAATCAAGCCCTATGAATGGTGAGAAAGCATCTGTACATTACTTTAGTCATACCGCAGAGGTACAGAACTTACATTACCCAAGTGATGAAGTACACTAATTCCACATCTATTTTGTTGAATCTTTAATGTGTGTATTCTTTTTATGAGTAAATTCATGAAAATGATGAGAATGCAGTATGAAGTAGTACATCAATCTAGGTTAGTAAGGCATGTAGTGTCTAATCAGGATTCTGTGGCAGTAGCGAGGCTGCAAATAGCAACTACAGGTGATGTGGAAAGAAGAATAAGAATGTAATTTAGAGCAGAACATTAGAAAAATTTTAGTCTTTGCAGAGAAGTTAATGGATGTACTTTTAATCAGGACAGTATAGCACTATCCCAGACAGGAGCCATTACTGATTTCTGCTGAATTTACGGTTTACTTACCACACCCACTATCAATTAAGGCTGAAGCTACTTATATCTTCCCCACAACATCCACAGTTGGAGGTTTGTGCAGTTTTGTGGGTAGGACCTTGAGTTGAGACTACTGATAATCCTACCTCAGTTATGTGTAACACAAGATTCTTTTTTTTTTTTTTTTTTTTTTTTTTTTTTTTTTTTTTTTTTTTTTTTTTTTTTTTTTTTAAAAAATTAAAGAAAAGCTCAAAGACAGATCGAGTGATGAATACACAAGTACTTTTTTCTGGTGCCTAGAAAAGCATGTGTGTCATATGCCTGGATTTTAAATCATGAAAAAATTCCAAAGCTGAAGACAACTGCTTTCTGTCCAGGTGGTGAATTTATTCCATCAAAAGAGCTCCCTGAATTTTTGAGGTTCTGATTGACAGAAATTCTGAAATCTCCTGAACAGAGTGTTTTTGTATGCAAGTTTTCCTTTACTAGTAACACAATGATTTTTTTTTAGCTGGTCCATCACTTATTCACTGTTACCAGTTCCACTAGAACTCAAAACTACACGATATGAAACAATCTTTTTTTATTGTCTGATGAAACAAATCTTTAACATTTGCTGCAAAGCTGTTGCACAGAATTTACAGTATTTTACTATAACATTTTTATTACACAAACTCAAATTATATATTTCAGCATCATAACTTGTGTATGCGTGATGACCAATTTCTCTCTCTTACCCTCAGGAAGACATGTGGCACTCAAGGCTTGTCCAGAAAGTAATGTCACCAATTCTATTCTATGTTCCTACTGGTCAGAGTGCAGTCTACCTGCCCAGGCTGCTTTGTGGAGGTTGATAACTTCCAAACACGGCTAACCCTAGTTTTCTCCAAGCTCCCTCAGAGGCAAGATGTGTCCCTTGGTTGTCTCATTCCAGCCACAATGCAGCATTCATCTGAACAACAGTATACCAGGTGTAGAAGTATGAAACCGGAATTTGGTTGCAATAATTACACATCTGTTGTTTGAAACTGAAACAATATTTTATTCAAAATAATCTGCATTGCTATTTACACATTTCTCCCACCTCTCCAGCAGGCTATGAATGTCACACCAAAAAAACGGTTCTTCTTTAAAAATGAACCAGTCAGTAAGCCATTTTCGTACATTTTCATACAAATTGAAGCATTGTTCAGTGAAAGTGTGTCCCAGTGATGCAAATAGACAATAATCAGAAGGAGCCAAGTCTGGAGAATAAGCCGCATGCCTAGTATTTTCCAACTGAATGCCTCTATCATTTCCCTGACCCGTTTTGCTGGGTGTGATGGTGTGTTATCTTGGAGCGATATTAGTGTGTTGCTTTTTTCCATATTCCGGTAGTTTTTCACATAATGCTCGATTTGAATCATCATTTGCTGTTGGTAGCGATCATTGTTAATGGTTTCACGAGGTTTTAGCAGCTCATAGTAGATGACACCCTTCTGATCCCACCAAACACAAAGCATTGTCTTCTTTCCAAAGCGTTTTGGTCTTGCAGTGGATGTCGATGGTTTGCCTGGATTCACCCATGATTTATAGCGCTTAGGATTCTCAAAATGCATCCATTTTTCTTCATCTGTCACTGTTCAATGGAGAAATGACTTTCTTTTTATGTGGTAAGCAGCATTTAACAAGCAGTCTTTCGATTTACTTGCTGTCTTTCATTCAGTTCATGTAGAGCCGTCTTTCCCACTTTCTGCACCTTTTCCGCAGCATTCAACCAAAGAGAAACGGCCTTCAGATTCAATTGTTCTGCGAGTTCCTGTCAAGTTTGAGTATCATCTTCATCTAACAAGGCCTGCAATTCTTTATCTTCGAACTTTCTTGGTGGTTTCCCCACACTCGTCGTTTCTCATGTCAAAATCACCACTTCTGAATTTTTTGAACAACTGAAAACACTGTTTCCCCAAGAGCACATTCGCCGAAAGCTTTGATAAGCATTCAATGTGATTCTGCAGCAGTTTTCTCAAATGATAACAGAAAACCAATGCTGTCCGCAAATCATAGTTCGTAGGTACAAAACTAATGTTTACAGGTTTGAAACATCCCAATGTATGGAACTTGCATTACTGTGTACTGACATTTGTCGTCACCTGTTGTCGAAAGCAGATGGCACTGCAGACACAGTCTCATAAGTTCTACGCTGACAGGTAGCACTATCTATAGGGAAATTCCGGTTTCATACTTCTACATATGGTATGATTAAATTCTGTCAGTAACTTGGAAAATGCACAGTTGAAACATTTCCAATGGCTGAGCAGGAACTTGCCAATGAATGTTTGTTAAAATGGGAAGCCATTTGGCACAAGGTGTTTTTGGAAAGCTGGGATGACTTTGACAATTAAGCTCACTTTGGACACTCGAAAGGTGAAGATAGTGGGAGTCGCATGTAAACTTTTGAACACAGAGCATGAAGGTGCTCACTAAGCTGGGGAAAACGAGAAAAGGACAAGAAAAAAGTCATGTGCATCAAACCAGACAACGCCAGCTCTAGGAAACTCCACCAAAACTATATACCCAGCCACACTGCCTTCTTGTGCCTTCCCCTCCCCTGATCTGAGGACCAGAGTACACACCATGGGAGCGTACGGCATAGTCCATATCAATTCAGGCAGGCTAGGAAAAAATATTACCTTCATAGTCTCAGATGTTATTGAATTTAGCATATGTTAAAATGAAGGACTATGTAAGGAACAGATATTTTTTGTTTTCTCCAAAAATAATTTCTGCTCTGAGATACAGCCCTCCAAAGAATACACAGCACATACCATTTTGAAGATGTGAATTTCGGAAAACATTTTAAAATGCTGTATCTCCAGAACAGTTCTAGATACTTTGTTGTTTTTTTTTTATCTGGAAGATAATTGCTTTATGATTACAAAGAAATCCTCCATCTGGACTTATCTGTCTAAGTTCTTTCACTATAGTGTTCTGAACTTTTTTATAATTTATGGATATATATATTTTTTCCAAAAATGCCAATCCATAAAATTTTGATTTTTCTCTGTTAATTAGTATCATGTAGCACTATATTCTCTGTAATGGAGAGGTTCCACTTTTAAGTTGGACACGTTTTATTTTAAAAAAATTTTTTTTACTTTCTAGGGTAAAGAATGTCTTCACTGAAGTAGTTTCTTGCCAATTTCTTTATTATAATGTTTGTTTTTTTCTGTAAATTATAAAAAAATTCAAAAGGCAACAGTAAAAGAACTTCCACAGATATGTCCAAATGGAGGATACCATTGTAAACATAAACCAATTATCTTTCAAATAGAAAAAGCTCTAACAAAATATCTAGAACTGTTACAGAGATACAGCATTTTTAAAAATATTTCAAAATTCACATCTTTAAAATGGTGTTTGCCATGGCATCTTTGGAGGTCTGTATCACAGGACAGGGATTTTTTTTTTTTTTTGAGAAAACAAAAAAAAGTGTGTTTCTTACCTACTCCTGAATTTTAACATATGCTAAATTCAATAACATCCGAGACTATGAAGGTAGCCCCCCTGCCTGAAGTGATACAGATTATGCCGTACATGATCACTCCGATAAGAGGTGACAGTGCGAGGGAAGGTCATGTCCAGAGGAGAGACACTGTAGGGAAACTGCGATCATGACTGCATAAATACCATGATAGTTCAGATGCTAGGGGAGGAAAAAATGCATTTCACATAACTGAGCAGCAGTTATTTACACCTGACCCATGGTGGAGGGACCCCAGCCTCGATGAGCCGGCTGGTCACAGGCCTAGTCCAAAGGCAGCTGTCACAAATCAAAGACTCCAGAATGCTATATCGAGTCCAGCATCTGTAATGCTGAAGGGGATGTTGAGCCATATGCAAGCCTCCCATGATCAAGATGGGACAGTATGAGAGCTATGTAAAGCCACAGAAGCGTGTTACCAAGGCAGCAAAGATTATTAAGGTGTGACCAACGTTTTTGCTCAAGTCAGGGACGATGCAGAAGCCACATCAACTGAGGATCGAATTTCAGTCTCAAAAAAAGCAAAAGACTCTGCCACATCGAGCAACTGGTCGCCGAGGTATAGTTCTGATTGAAGACGGACAGTGTAATGACCTATCTTGGTGGCCGGAAACTGACAGAAATGGGTGAGAGCACAAGACTGCGCCTTTTGTATGGCACCCTGTAGTCAGCATTCAGCAACATCCACAGTTGAGACACAATAATAAAAGCAAACATCGTCAGCTTACAAGAATGGTGGCACTGTATACACCACAGCTGTAGTAGACCATTGATAGCCACCAGAAAAAGGGACACGCTCAATACAGAGATCTGTGAGACCCATTCTCTTGTTCAGTGGAGGGTACTGTACGAAGCACCAACTTGACCCCAGAAACTACGGTGTGATGATAAGCTATACAAGAATCAAACTGGCCTCTGACACTCCACTCAAGTGCAGTGATGAGGATGTGATGATGCGATGTACAGTCGTAAGTCCTTTGCAAGTCTAAGAAGACAGGAATAAGGTGTTGTCGGCAAGCAAAAGCCACCCAGATGGCAGACTTCAAGCAGACGAAACTGTCAGCAGCAGAACAGCCTTTGAAAAAAATCATTCTAAGTTGGAGCCAAAAGGCCCTAAGACTCAACGTATCAACACAGCTGCCGGATCACTGTAGATTCAAGCAACTTGCAGTTTAATGAGGCTAATTGGACAATAACTGGCCATCTTAAGGGGGTGGTTACCCAGTTACGGTGCTGCGACAACCACACTTTCTCGTCACTGAGATGGGAATTCATCCTCACTCCCAGTGTGATTGAAAATGGCTTAGATATGCAATGCCGATCCATTGTCTAACTGTAGTCGAAGGATACAATAATTATTTGTCAACTATTCAGACCTCTTCAAAAGTCTTGTTTTGCAGTGCTGCCAATTGATTTATGCACAGCAGTGTAATTTTGGCTGTTTATCTTCGTTGCTACTGATAACATATTAAATCCTTCAAATCTGCACATTCAAAATTCACAAATTCTCTTTAAAATTTCAGATTTAAGTTTACTATTTGTTGTTCTTAAATTTTATTTGCTTCTATCCATATCTGTTCTGGGTTGACGTCGACAGTTGCTGTATGCAATGCCCCACTGGTGATTTATCGTGCTGTTGAGTGGCAAAGTAAAGTCTGATCAGGCGCTACAACTTCCCGTTATTTCATCTTTCTCACCTTGTTATTTCAGCACACTTGCCAACCTCTTCGGATTGAACTTCTTTTCTCAAAGTGCTACACTTACTGCTGGAAATTAAGAGTATAAGTCCGTCATCCGACTCTCGAAATGAATGCAAGAGTTCTCATTAACAGTGCCTCACATATTTTACTCGTTTTCAATAATTGTACATTACACAGTTGATATATTATTTGGAACGTTGCAGAACAGTGACAAGGAGAAAATCTAAAAATGGTCTGTCTTAAATAATGGGTTCCAATTGAGTGTACCCATGTAACAAGTTTTCGCTTGTGCCCACGACGTCCTAGGCATTGTCGAGGCTGCTCTTCCTCTATCGCACACACTGTGTCTCCAAGACAGAAACTGACAACAGGAAAATGGGACTCACTTCACCTGTTCTGTCTGGTGTCAGGAGGCGGCAAATGCGAAACGATAGGGGTCTATTAGTCATCAGCAGCTCAAACAAACGGTGAATGATGGTAACCCTTAGGGGAATGACAGCAGCGGAAAGGAGAGGACAACAGATGTACTCAGTGTGAATGCTTGAGGGCCTCATTCAACATGCTGAAGGGGCTATTGTGGCAGCCACTGAGGAAACAGAGTGCAACCAATTGGAATTGTAGCCCATGTCAGAACAAATGATGACCGACATCTGGGCTCAGTAGTCATTGTTGGGTCATTCCAGCGACTGGCAGAGAAGATTCAGAAGACCGGCCTTGCACTCAGAGTTTCAACAAAGCTCACAATTTGCAACATTTCCCCAGAACAGATTGTGGCCCTTTGATCCCGAGATGAATGGAGGGACTGAACCACAGACTTTGAAGGTTCTGTGACAAGCTAGGCTGTGACTTTCTGGCCTTTCACAATAGCGTCGAGAACTGTAGGGTCCTCCTAAATGGGTCAGGTGTGCATTACACGTCAGAAGTTGCTACTCAGTCAGCTGACATTGTGTGGGGTGCGCACAACGTATTTTTTGGATCAGGTGACTATCCATCCAATTAAGATAATGATAGGGGTCAGAAACCTAGAAGTACAGTGTAAGATTGAAAGAAATGCCTCCCACAGATGAGAGTATTAAAATTCTAATGGTAAACTTTTGAAGGATTCACAACAAAGTGCCAGAGATTGAAGTGCTCTTGAAAAACAGCGAAGCTCATATAATACTAGGTACAGAAAGCTGGATGAAACCTGAAGTTGATTAGCAGTGAGGTATTTTGGAAACATTTATTAACTGTACATTAAAAGGATAGGCAAATGGGAAATGGAGGTGGTGTACTTGTCACACTCAAATCCACCAAGACAGAGATTGAAGCTGCAGGTGAGATTGATTGCGCAAGACTCAGTATCAGGGGTCTACATAAAATGATGATTGGATCCTTCTGTTGCCCACCAGACCAATCTCCTGATGTAACACACAACTTTAGAGAAAACCTCAATTCACTTGTATGTAAGTTCCTCAATCATACTATAATCATTGGTGGAGACTTTACTCATCCAACAATTAATTTGGAAAATTACAGTTCTGTTAGCGTTGGGTGTGAAAAGACATCCGGTGAAACTGTACTAAATGCCTTCTCTGAAAACTACCTAGAACAGGTAGATAGGAACCCCACTCATGATGGAAATATATTGGATCTAATGGCAACAAATAGACCAGACCTCTTTGAGGATGTCTACAACGGAACTGCTATCAGTGACCATGACAACTAAACCAAGCAGAAAAGTATAGATGTTCAGTAAACCAGATAAAAAAAATCAGTAGTGTCATATCTCAATGAGAAACTTGAAATTTTCAACACAGGGCGGAAGCATGTACAGGAACTCTGGCTCACATTTAAAAGAATAGTTGTCACTGTACAGATATGTACCCAATAGAACAGTTCATAATGAGAGGGAACCTCCATGGAAAACAGTCACTGTAAAGAAACTTATTAGGAAGCAGAAATTACCGCATAATAGATGTAAAACAAAGCCTAAGTCTACAGAAAGAGAAATGCTGAATGAAATGCATTTTGCTGTCACGAGAGCAATGCATCATGGCTTCGATGGCTACTGCAGCAGAACACTGTCAAGCGATCTTTCACAGAATTCGAAGAAATTATGGTCATATGTAAAGGTTGTTTGCGGCACCAAAGTTTGTGTCCAGTCCCTAGCGAATGAGACAGGAAATGAAATGGAGGGTGGCAAAGCAAAAGCTGAAATGTTTAACTCCGTTTTCAAATGTTCCTTTACAAAGGAAAACATAGGAGAGTTGCCCCCAATTTAATCCTCGTACCACTGAAAGCATGAATGAAATAAGTATTAGTTTCAGTGGTGTTGAGAAACAGCTGAAATTATTAAAACTGAACAAAGCTAGAGCCCTCAACTGAATCCCTGTCAGATTCTATACTGAACTGGCAGCAGAGTTAGCCCCTTTTCTAACTATAATCTATCGTAGATCTCTCAAAGATTAGTAGAAGTGATCCATAAAACTACCATTCAACATCCTTGACATTGATTTGTTGTTGCATCTTAGAATATATTCTGAGCTCAAACATAATGAGGTACCTTGAACAGAATTACCTCCTCAATGCCCACCAGTATGTATTTCGAAAACATAGATTGTGTGAAACCCAACTCACACTTTTCTCACACTGGTGTTTGCTTTAGATCAAGGCAATGAAGTAGATGCAATATCACTTGATTTTCTGAAAGCATATTGTCAAAAGTACAGTCATATAGGGTACCAAGTGAAATTTGTGACTAGACTGAGGAGTTTTTGGTAAGAAGGACACAACATGTTACCTTGGATGGAGAATCAGCATCAAATGTAGAAGTAATTTCTGGCCTGCCCCAGGGAAGTGTGTTTAGACCCTTTCTGTTCATGTTATATATTAATGACCTTGCAGACAATATTAACAGTAAAATCAGGCTTTTTGCAGATGATCCAATCATCTATAATGAAGTACTATCTGAAAGAAGCTGCATAAATATTCAGTCAGATCTTGATAAGATTTCAACACCGTGCAGAGACTGGCAACTTACTCTAAATGCTCATAAATGTAAATTTTGCACTTCACAAAACAAAAAAAACGTAAAAACTATAATCACTGTTGGATTCAGCCAACTCATACAAATATCTGGGTGTAACACTTTGTAGGAATATGAAAGGGAATGACCACACAGGTTCAGCCATGGGTAAAGCAAGTAGTAGACTTCTGTTTACTGCTAGAACACTGGTGAAGTGCAAACAGTCTGCAAAGGAGATTGCTCACAAATCACTTGTGCAACTGGTTCTAGAATACTGCTCAAGTGTGTGGGACCCGTAGCAGATAGGACTAACTGGGGATATTGAATGTGTACAGAGAAGGGTAGTACAAATGGTCAAAGGTTTGTTTAATTCGTAGGAGAGCATCACAGATATACTGAAGGAACTGAACTGGAAGACTCTTGAAGATAGATGTAAAGTGTGCTGAGAAGGTCTATTAATGAAGTTCCTATGGCTATGTTTACTCTAGGGATATACCACAGTCCCCAACATATCACTCACATACGGATCACGATGCCAAGATTAGAATAATTACTGCACACACAGAGGCATTCAAACGATCATTCTTCCTGCACTCCATATGCGGATGGAGTGGGAAGAAACCCTTATAACTGGTACAATGGGACGTACTCCTGCCATGAATGTAGATGTAGATGTACATGTAGAATAAACCGGCTGAGCAGATACCATGAACATGGCACGAGGTTTATCGTTGTCCCAGCTTGCAGATACTATGCATCAAAAAATACATCCAAACAGGAGGATACCTAATTCATTATGAAAATAAACTTTTTAGAGCAGCAATCATCATTATCTAAGATGCGCATATCTAGTTTTCTTTTTCTGTCTTCTATATGTAACATTTTTAAAAGGATCAAAGAGTCCGCTAATGATATTTAACTAACTGTAATAAGATCGCTAAAAATAAAGGAAGGCACATCCTTCATTTTTTTCTGTGAGCAGCAAGGAAAAGCCTTGCTGTTTCCTGTTACCTTTCTTGTTCCAACTACCACTATGTATGCATCAATAGATTAGTCTCATTAACTAATAATATACTGAATTCACTGAACACTTGTGGTCAATTTATTACAAATTGAGAGCATACCCTTTTATATTAATACTACGTAATTATCGGCTTTTTATTTACAGCTATTGTGTGAATGGAGATGCAAAACTTTAGCTGTGGGACTTTTCTGCCAATGGTGTAATATGAAATGCTAATTTATCAGGTAATTTTCTTTTATTGTGTACCAATGAACCCACAGTCTCTCAGAAATGTAGTCCAACATTTAAGTTGCCATACAGTCCACGTCTTTAACTTACTGAACCCTTCCAATATAAATTTGAGGTAAACTACAATGATCATTATCGCCTTTCTTTGTGGGTAATATTCTTTGTGGACTGAAACTTTTTCAGAGAATTAAGCAGTTAACTCATGAGGAGGTTACAGTGTTTCAATCTTTACTTCCTGTATCTTCCTTCCATCTTCCTAGGTTGTGGTCAATTCACAATTCGTCAGTTCGAATAATGCTTGCAATACATCACTTCACCCAAGTGATATGTTACCCTACATATGTGACATTGATAACACATCAAACAGGTGTTTCCGCATTTGCCTAAAGACATGAACTGGACCTGGAGCCAAGTCAGGACAAAGGGCTAGGGCACTGAGGAATTACCACCCACTGAACGGAGCACTGTATGGTTTCAGGTGGCATGTAGTGAAAGGCAAGCGAGTTCACTCCACCAGCTGTTTGAGGGCAGAAAACTTATGTTGCTAATTCTCAGACACATAGACCCAGGAATAATGCAAAGCAAAATGTTAAGTGACAGCATCTGGATCAGTGTACACAACACCATTCAGGGAGACACCAGTTACACCTGAGAGAGGAGGGGAGGGAGGCGGAAGGGCACTTGTGTCTGCAGAGGTATCAAATCTTTGGCCAAACCTGAGGGGAGGGGGGGGGGGGGGGGGGTTGGCCATGGCAATTTTGGAGGTCCACCACTGTACTGTCAGGGTGCTAAGGCCAGTGGCAGAGGTGACTATACCTAGTCAGCATCATTCCTAGCTCATCTCGGCAGACACCCAGGTGAATGGCACTGAGGAGGGGGATAGGACAATTGGAAAGTGATCACTGTTACACGGGTTATCATAGATTTCAATAGGTGGGGAGAGTAAGACCTGGCTGCAAATGGAAAGACCAATGGCAAAATAATAGCTGTATGCTACAATGAAGTGTGCACGGGCACCAATATCGAAGAGACAAAGATCGAGCTGTGTGGGCAAGTTTTCGATAACTTTGTTGTGGCCAGTGGTCACAGTGTAGCAATTTGAGAATTTCATTGTAAATTCTATGACCACTCGACCTTCTACCATCTCAAACACATGATATTTTAGATGTGAGTGTGGGATGATAGAATCTTACCTACCGCACATCACGTTTGTGTGTGCAGGTTTGAAATTCAATCACAAGAAGAATGTAGACGCGGCAATTGAACAGCACCGCCAAGTACCTGTCGGACGATCCATGGAAGTTTTAGTGAAAGTGCGTATGAGAGGACCATGGAGTATTTATGTAACTCTGTGATAACAGTGTCAGTGGCTATTGTTAGTGAAAAAAGAACAATGGAGAAAAAACACTTTAAAAAATTATTATTCCAGTCTTGTTAGAGGCAAGATGTATTTTATGAATCCTGTGATAGAGTCATGGCTATTAAGACAACTCATTTGCAAATGTAATTAACTTTGGTTCTGACATGAGACGATATGAGTGACTTACAAGAAGTCAGATATTTATGTGAGAAGTGAGAATTATGTTCTGTATGAAGTTTTAATATAGCGGTAGTTGATGAAAAGTATCTTTGAGTATCTACTTATTTCACAAGTAGAGCGACAATTTTCAATATTCCTGTACCTAGCATCACTCTTCAGAGAATAAGTTTAAAAACATTCCATAAGCCGGCGAAAGAGATCAGCTGCGGATATCAAGTCAGCCAGCTTGTAAAAGGAGTGGAAGTTAGTATATCTACTTCACACTTAAATCATCCAAAGCTTTAAAACGCTTCCACCCCACAAAGGGTTATGGGCATTGAAGTAATCAAAAATTAGGAAGGTTGAGGGGAGGTGAGAAATCAGTGCAGAGAATGTGTTCCAAGGCAATTCACTAGCAGGAGGAAGATACGCATCACAGATAGTAAAATCCAGATATGTCCTCCAGACATGTATCAAGTGGCATGTGTTCACCGTAGACTAGAGTTCAGAACGTAGATGCAAATTTTGCTTGATACCCTCTCATACTCAGAGTATTTCTTAAAATAGACCTGACAGCCACGGAGGGAAGGGCTTGCATTGCTGGAAACTAAATTTCCTTGATGGCAATGCAGAAAGTAGAGGAAACGCTCAACTACTGTTGACGCGCAGCCAAGCAGTGGAAACACTAATACAGTTCCACTGGGGAACCACACTACTGGTATCTTGTGGTAGCATGAACAAAGCAGGTCATGCCACCAGTTGCAAGGATACAGCGTCAATACACACTGGTTCTGAATCAGGTTGTGAAGGGGAGTGCAATTCCACAGGGGCCAACACAAACTCTGCCTCAGATACAGCGGTGGATGGCATGGGGGCCGTCAGTCTCTCCTTCTAGAAGGACAAGGACTACGACTACTACTACTTCTTCTTCTTCTTCTTCTTCTTCTTCTTCTTCTTCTTAGATTACTTCGATGTCTGTGAGGGGTTGTCTGCCTTAGTTTCAGAATCTGAGAAGGACCATGAAATCCTATGATCAGCAGCATGTAGCTCCTTTAGCCATCGGCTGATATCCAGTTGCAGATTAAAAGAAACGAGGGGGCAGTGGGATGAGGGAGGGGGGGGGGGGGGGGGGGGGGGAAGCATCCCTAGGGAGCTCTTCCTGGCAACATATGCCAGAGGAAAGTTATGCTTGTCAAGATGGGGGTTAGGGATCGACGTTGTTGACAGGAGGGGCGTCAACATTCCCGAAGTCAGTGTGGGGGAAGCAGTAGGAACAGAGCCCCAAACCACCAAGGGAGCAGATGTAGTCGAGTGGCCCTGGGGACCTAATGTAGGGGGAACAAAGGGCAAGACTACTGTAGCTGATGTGTATTATCCCTACGGACAGGGCTCGCTTTACAATGCAAAAACACGTGCTCAAATCTCATGCATTTGCAGCACTAGATGGAAAAGAGTGCAGCAGCAACCCTGTTGTCCTTCGGTACACGTTGGACAAACTGCATACTCCATCACTCCTAACGGACACGTAATGCATCATAGGTCTGTAAAAGGAAGTCACAGTAGAAGACGATACCCTCTACCATACTGAAACTGTTATGGAGGGGGGGGGGGGGGGCGGCGGCAGCACTTGTGACTGAGCAAGGGACGCAGTTTTAATCAGAACTGATCCATTCTTCCATTTTCGAGATCGCTGCTACTTCCTCAAACCTGTCCTCAAGTTGTTCAACAAAGAATAATGGCTCTGTGGACCGAAAGGAATTCCCATAAGTCCTAGAGCAAATTATATTGAAGGTAGTATTTTGTAGTTGTCTCTCAACCCTGTGCTCCTCCCATGGTGTAGCTAGGGAAGGAAACATTTTGAGGACGTATCTCTTTACAGTGGAAGACTCTTTTCCTTCAGAAGAGACTGCTGGAGCCATGCAGTCACCAGTGAAAGGAAGCTTAATCTGCTTCATGTGCAAGTCATCCACCATGGTGCCTTCCACTCTGAATGGAGGCTCTTCCCATGTGTACAACCCAGTCTCAATAACGGGCTACCTGGCCAGTAATCCATTGCCCAGAATCCCCGTTCCCCAGCCACAATGGGCACAAACTCCTTGACATGCATGGGACTTTCCAGGGTCAGGGGGCTACTAGCACGTAGGTTCTTAATTACCCCCATCACACAGACAGCGAGATGGTTCCCAGGAAGGGTGCAAAGATAAAAAATTCACGAAGGTGGAACATATACCAAGGGTGACCATCCCTGCATGATCCACACTTCTGCAAAATTTGGAAAGGGAATGGTACATCAAACTGAACAATGGAGGCCATTTAAAATGAAAGAGGGTGCAAGGGTCAGAAGAAAGAAAGAAAGGGAATGTCCAAAATCAGAAACAAAATCCAAATGTGGTTGGTACCAAGAATACCATACCCATGGATAGGCAAAGGCAAAAAAGGAACAGAAGAAGAATGGGCATGCAGTACTGAAATGGAAGATGCACTGCAAGGTCTTGGGCCCCATGTTGGCCAAGCATGTACTAATAAAAGAGTTGTGTGCCCTGGGGGGGGGGGGGGGGGGGGGGGGAGGAGGAGGAGGAGGAGGAGGAGGAGGAGGGGAAAATGGTGGAAACTAAACAATTGTTTCTTTACAGTTTTGTCAACAAATCTGTAAATTACAACTTCGGCAGATGAAAAAATGCAAGCTGGACAAGTATTCAAAATTGTTCCCTTGCCTGTTCCAGGCAATGCTCTTACCATACTTTGTTGTCCTGGCATGAATCGCAACTCGCACTCATAGTTTCAGTTATGGAGGAAAAAAGTTCGGGAATTCAGCTGTGTCCTTTTCAGAAGGGAGTAAGACAGGGTTGTAGCCTCTCCCCGATGTTGTTCAATCTGTATATTGAGCAAGCAGTAAAGGAAACAAAAGAAAAATTCGGAGTAGGTATTAAAATTCATGGAGAAGAAATAAAAACTTTGAGGTTCGCCGATGACATTGTAATTCTGTCAGAGACAGCAAAGGACTTGGAAGAGCAGTTGAACGGAATGGACAGTGTCTTGAAAGGAGGATATAAGATGAACAACAACAAAAGCAAAACAAGGATAATGGAATGTAGTCTAATTAAGTCGGGTGATGCTGATGGAATTAGATTAGGAAATGAGGCACTTAAAGTAGTAAAGGAGTTTTGCTATTTGGGGAGCAAAATAACTGATGATGGTCGAAGTAGAGAGGATATAAAATGTAGGCTGGCAATGGCAAAGAAAGCGTTTCTGAAGAAGAGAAATTTGTTAACATCGAGTATTGATTTAAGTGTCAGGAAGTCATTTCTGAAAGTATTCGTATGGAGTGTAGCCATGTATGGAAGTGAAACATGGACGATAAATAGTTTGGACAAGAAGAGAATAGAAGCTTTCGAAATGTGGTGCTACAGAAGAATGCTGAAGATTAGATGGGTAGATCACATAACTAATGAGGAAGTATTGAATAGGATTGGGGAGAAGAGAAGTTTGTGGCACAACTTGACCAGAAGAAGGGATCGGTTGGTAGGACATGTTCTGAGGCATCAAGGGATCACCAATTTAGTATTGGAGGGCAGCGTGGAGGGTAAAAATCGTAGGGGCAGACCAAGAGATGAATACACTAAGCAGATTCAGAAGGATGTAGGTTGCAGTAGGTACTGGGAGATGAAAAAGCTTGCCCAGGATAGAGTAGCATGGAGAGCTGCATCAAACCAGTCTCAGGACTGAAGACCACAACAACAACAACCTTTTCAGATGATTAGTGAAAGATCTGGTACACCACAGAAAGCCTCAATCCATTCTCCAGAATGTGTGTTCAGTGTCAGTACCACCTTGTCTAGCAATCTGGTAGGAGGTGTACTGGCAAGATGAAGAATGCAGGTCATGAGTTGTGCCTGGATAGTTCAGTCTATAAATGTATTGCTCACAAAAAGCAGGATCCAGGTTCAGGTTCCAGCTTTGTACAAACTTGGAATCTGTTAGCAAGAGAGGGCACACAGCTACTGGGTGAAAGATTTTTTTCAGGAATGCTCTCATTTTTGTCTCAGCATCCTGTCAAAGTCCCGTCAACAAAAGTATTTGACATACTAAAATTTGTACCATTTTCTTCAGTTTCTCATTAGTTTTAAAAGTATGGGCTATTTAATGATATCGTAACAATGCTGAATTTTTTGAAACAAATTTTCATTATGAAAAATCAAATCTCTTTGGTTTGAGGAAAAAAAATTATGTTAGTTGTACATTTTTTGTTGATGTACTTGCCAATATTCATGATGGTATTCCAGTGGGAGCATATTAAAATAAATTTTATTTTAATGGTAAGCCCAGCACATGATATGTAGTTGGACTTGTTATTAAGTTGTAATGCAAACCTCAAATGTTAAAAACCAAATAATGCTGTCAATTCATAATTTTTATTTAGTGATAATTTCATATGTTACCAGAAAATACATTTAAACTTAAATTCAGATTTGGCCTTCCCATGTTAACTGAAAATATTTTAACATATACCATAACACCACATGCCCAAAAAGACTATGGCTAATTTACTTAACTGTACCTTCATTGTACAAATACATTAACATTAATCAATATTATCAATTAAACAATGGTGTAGCTGTTGTTATTTAACAATATGATATTTGAGCTCATGGCAGTGAGAAAAATTTATTTACCCTTCTTCAAAAGAAAGACATAATGCTGATACAATACTTCATACTGGAGTTTAAGATTTTCTTTCAAATGACATGGCCCAGTTCTCCGAAGCAGTAATGACAAAGTACTGAAGTAACAACAATCCCCCCCCAATGCAGCCTGTGAAGCTTTTCGCAGTTCTTCATTAAATAGTCTGTATTTTCTTCCAGCTGCAGCTGTGGGATTTAACTTGCAAACTAAGAAGTTAGTGTGTGGTTTTTTTTTAGTACAACCAATTTATCTGGTCTTTGTTATGAAAAGGAATAAGCTGGTCCACAATGATGCATGCATAAAAGGCTTACTTCTCATCTCTCTATAGCACACTGATGAAGTTTTGTGCCGTGAACAGTCTTATTTAATAACTTGACACACACACACACACACACACACACACACACACACACACACACACACACACACAGAGAGAGAGAGAGAGAGAGAGAGAGAGAGAGAGAGAGAGAGAGAGAGAGAGAGAGAGAGAGAGAGAGAGAGAGAGAGAGACTGTTTTATGCTCTTTGCCACAATGGAAGTTTTTATAATCATTGTTAAGTTGTAGGGGAGGGATATGTAGTGCCTCGAGAATTTCGGGGTAAATTCTAGACACACACTTATTTCCACTGTCTCGAACATGTGTTATTTTAAAGATGTGTGTGTGAAAGTGGAACTGTGTCTACTGAGCCACGATTATGTGTGTGCAGATTTCGTGTGTATCGGATGGTTGATTGGCGCGGGCAGGTAGTCGCAGCGCTCACCTCAGAAGTTACAGCCCAGCACAAGGAGCAAATGCGCCATACTCCATGACAGTGCTACATCAGTCATTATTGAGAACAGCTGAATGTTGTTAAACAAAAGAAAAGACACTTACTTATTCACTTACTTTCGTGAGGTCCGGATGGTGGACTTGCTACAGCTATCTAGATTGTATATGTTATAAAGAGTATAAGAGTATCTGTTGGACCGGTAATTGTTGGGCTTACAAAAAATGAATCGTTTATATGGTGTCTTGTTTGTGGAAGTGGAAATACAGTGAGATTGGTCTAAAAGTATCCTGAGTGTACGCAGTTATTTTAAGAGTATAAAAAGTTCCTCCAAAACAGCATCTTATCTTCGAAGAAGAAGTTGGGCAGACAATTGCAGCCAGCTATCCTGAAAAGAAGATTGGCAAAACAACTCCACGTAAACTCCATAATAAAGTGGGAGTGTGGGTCTGGCACACCAGCACCACACTGCTCCTCTAGTTGCCGGAAACCGCCAGAACGTGACGACCAGAGTGATTAGGACTCGAAAAGGGGGAATGTTTTTAGAGTAATTGAGACAAGAAGTTGAGAGTTGCCATAGCAACCCTTCATAACAAGGTGGAGAAATTGGTTCGCAGGAGACAATTAAGAAGATTTGGGTCAGCCGCCGATGCAGTAACCTGCCACCGTTGTTGGTTGCCATTTGAGTTGCTGACTTCGCACATGCCCATGCCGCGACCAACATTCGGCACAACCGGCGTCCATGCTATTCACCGGTGCCAGTTCTACACCTCACCGACGCAGAATAGAACACTATGCCAGGTGAGCTAAGGGCAATAACTACTTGAATGTAAAGTAGTGTGGTCATTATTCACAGAGGTGATTTTTTTTTAATGATCGCAAGGTCAAAAAAGAATAAAAATATGGAGCAGCAACAACTACCTATAGAAACTTCCGAACCGGGCAAGGCCATAAGAATCAGTAGGGAGATCCCACATTGGACTAAATTAGCAAATTTAATGACTGCTCAAATTTCCTCTTTAAGTGAAAAATTAGATGCAGATTCAACTTCTTTAAGAAAGAACTAAATGCTCAAAATGCTTTATTAAGGGAAAAAATAGAAGGACAAAGTGCAGCTGCACCAGCTCAAGTTCAGTCCTTGAGAAATGAAATAAGTACAACTTTAAGTGAAAAACTAGAAGCACAGGGTGAAGCTTTAAATTCTAAATTTGAGGTGTCAAATGATAAAATGGAAATTTTACGAGTAGATTTAAAAAATGAATTAAGTAATTCTTTAACTGTACAAATAAATCAAATGTTTACGGACTTTATCCAAAAGCAGGATGATCAATTTCAGCAGGTAACCCAGAAGTTAGAATTTGGTACTGAAGACAAGTAACTATATAGAGTCTGAATTTAAAGAAAAATTAGGATTTTTTCAAAACATATGTAATGTTACATTCAATGCAATGAAGCAAAGACTACACACCCTGAAAGATAGCATCAAAAGACAGGATAAACTGATCCCTCTTGACCAGTCACAAATTGCAGGAGTCAACACTTGAGTACATGATGTGGAGAGAAATTTTAAGGAAAAGCTAGCAACCTTAGAGACCATAAATATTAGCGGTCTGGAGGAACAGGTAGAGGAGTTGATAGATTGAGAAGTTACCGAGAGTAAAATATTTGGAAACGTTTCGACTGCTGCTTTTTCCAAACTTAATGATAATAACAATGTTAGTGACGACTCATGAAAACAATTCAAACTTGTCCAGGACAGAATAGAACATAGAATAACTTAATGTCGTGTTTCCTAGTGATAGGGAAATTGTTTTGCTGTGGGGAGACTTTCACACAAAATTTAACGAGAAGTACTGGTGTGCACTTGCTCAAATGAGGTTAATATGAGATCCATGGGATCCGGGTGGAGTCACACCTGTTCCCCAGGGACATTAACATTCTGTGTTAAAGGGCGGAGTGATGACTGTCGGATCCCGAGTTGGGTTCGATGTTACTTCCATATTCGATTTCCCACATCGAATTCTCTTCAAGTCGTGTACTATCCTGTATTCTGTTCTCATCCTCTTAAACTGTCATATAGTTTAGTACTTCAGCATACTCGTCTTGACGTGGTGGGCAAGAAAGAGTTGCAGCAAATCACTGCTTCTTGTGGAGGTAGCAGTAAGTGATCTTGTCATTATACGCAGCCTTACTTGTTTTACGGGCACTAGGATCCCCAGTTATATAATCACGTCGATGGATTTGTTGTTATATCAAGTCAAGACTGAAGCATTTGGTAATGCCTCGTAATACGTAAGTCAAATGCATGCTCTGCTCTGCTCTAATCTCAATGTAAAAGTGAACTGACAGCATGCTCCGCTCTAGTCATCAAAGATCTTGAATCCGATTATAGTTAGGTTTCATTTTTGCCGAAAGTAGTCTTTGAATGTAATCTCTTCACCAGTTTCCCCTTACAGACCTGTGTGCAGAGGTATTCATGAATGGCAATGGATAAAAAATTATACCCGCTGGGAAATTTTATGACTTCGTCCTCGGTTATTCCAGAGGCGCCATTGCTGGTCTCCACTATTTGTCCTGGGCTCTCAGTTGTAGTGTCGACAGCAGCTGATGCAGTCTACACGGATTGTTAGATCATATTTTTGCCTAGCCAACCAACATACAGTTAGGTCTGATTCTGGCCTAAACTATTGGAGGATCCGATGTAATATGAATATTTATATATTTGTGATAATATGATACTTACTACTGAATATGTTATACCCTTTGTGAGAAATGATGTGAATGATATGATACGATGTAATATGAATAATTATATATTTGCAATGATATGATACATAGTTTTCTACTTACTACTGAATATTTTATACCTTTTGTGAGATGTGATGTGAATGGGGAGGGTTTATATAAATTTTGGAAGGGTTGGGTAGTGTAGGTACATACATTACTAACACAAAACACACACTTCACCTTTCAGACAACCCTCACAGACAAGTGTAACTGATTCTTCACCATTTGCCTTTCCATAGGAGTTGCCAAGATCTTTCTTCGGAGCCTTCAAAGGTGAAGGTGAGAATGTCTGTTCTGCAGGAGACGTTTAACATCATACCTCCTCCGGCTTCTCCCTCAAGTACCGGCGAAGTAGGGATCCTGGGGAAGGGGGGGTGGGAAGGGTTTCCTGTCTTTGGGGCTATCTTCTTTCACTTCTTCGATCTTAGCAACCATTTCTATCTTTTCCTTTCTTACTTCTCATCTGAGTACCAGTCTATCTTTCCCTCTTTCCATATGCACACAATTCTGTCGCTGAAGTCTTCCTTAATTTCTGTGGTTTTCTATAACCTTCAACTTATTTTACATAAACAGGCCGAAAAATCAGGCTACACTACTACTCACACACATACACAAAATGAAACACAAAGACACAAACAAAAAAGACAATGTGAGAACCATCATGTGCTGGCGGGGGAAAATTGTGCACATAATGATGGATATGTGCACATGGTTATGTGAGGCGATGGTTCCACAACACATACAGGTACGTCAGGGATATATTTATATATGCAAGAACTAAGAGTATTCATGGTTGTTATGACAGTAAACATTGTGGTTCATTATGCTACATCGTATACCTAAGTGTACAGAAATAGATTCGAATCTGATGTCAGTCTAACAACTATTCTGACAATTTGTACAATAGTGGGACAAGTAGAGCATAAGAAAGAGTATATTAAATAATATTTCCAAAGGTGGTGTCTATTGGAAACTTAGGACTGGAAAAGTAAGGGAGGACTCTAAGGTGTTAAAGAGATTATTGAGAAGCCAGTGGGAAGGGTAAAGTACAGTTTTAGTTTTTCTAGGAGGTAGTTTTGAATTATAGTGTACATAAATATCACACAATGGAAAATCCAAGATGGAATGTAACAATACCAGAGAAGGGAAGTTGCTTTTCACCATATAGCAGAGATGCTGAGTCACGACAGGCACAATAAAAAGATTCACACAATCAAAACTTTCGGCCATTAAGGCCTTTGTCAGAGGTAGATACATAATGAGTGTAGATGTATACTAGGGCAATGGACTATGAAGCCAACTCAGGAAGGAGGAGGAGGGCACACACACCTATGCTGTGTGGGCAGGGGCACCAAGAAGGGGATTGACCTGTACTATAGTATACTAGGAATTTGTTTAAAGGGGCATACCTACCAAAATGGAAGGAGGGAGTGCATTCATAGCATCAACCCGTATGTAAGATACAGGTACTGTGCCTAAAAGGAAAAGAGCAGGATCGTGACAAAAGTCACGCATTTTGTAGAGATTATTTTGGTACATTTGAATTCTCTTTTCCACTCGCATTGTTGTGTGAAGTTACAAGGGTTGAAAAGAGCACCTTCATTTACCCAGAGCTCCTCCAGATTGTAATAAGTAAGGAATAAATACACACTTAGAAAAAGTAGTAAGCAAAGTAAGAGCAAACAACAGAATACGAATGGATCATGCACACTTGGAACTTACGATTGGGAAAGGGAACAGGAAGCAGAAAAATTCTTGTCCTCATGAATTTTAGATTTTGAAAGAGCTGATTCCAACACTGATCAAAAGGCTCAAGTTTTATAATGGTAGTAAAACGGAAAAAAGGAGAACTATAGATTAAGTACACAATTGTTAAAAGGAATGTTATGCAAACTGATCAAAGTATAAATTATTGTTATATGAATACGATACTGATTTACATAATAAGCATGTATGAAATATTGCATGTTCGAGCTAAGGGGAGGGATATGTAAGGCATTGAGAATTTCAGGGTTAATTCTAGAGACACTTGTATTTCCACCATCTCTAACACGTTATTTTAAAGATGAGTGTGTGAAAGTGGAACTGTGTCTACTGCGCCACGATTGTGTGTGTGTGTGTGTGTGTGTGTGTGTGTGTGTGTGTGTGTGTGTGTGTGTGTGCAGGACTGGTATGTATTGGACGGTCGATCGGCGCGGGCAGGTAGTCGCAGAACTTGCCTCAGAAGTTACACGCACAGCACAAGGAGCAAATGCGCCGTACTCCGTGACGGTGCTACGTCAGTCATTATTGAGAACAGCTGAAAAGACACTTACTTATTCACTTACTTTCGTGAGGTTCGGATGGTGGACTTGCTAGAGCTTTCTAGATTGTATTTGTTATCAAGTATGCAAGAGTATCTGTTGGACTGGTAATTGTTGGGCTTACAAAAAATGAATCATTTATACGATGTCTTGTTTGTGGAAGTGAAAATACAGTGAGATTGGTTTAAAAGTATCCTGAGTGGATGGAGTTATTTTAAGAGTATAAAAAAATTCCTCCAAAACAGTATCTTATCTTCGGAGAAGAAGTTGGGCAGACAATCGCAGCCAGCTATCCTGAAAAGAAGATCAGCGAAACAACTCCACATATGCTCAACAATAAAGTGGGAGTGGGAGTCTAGCACACCAGCACCACACTGCTCCCTCTGGTCACCAGAAACCGACAAAGTGTTAATGTGTACACTTTCAACAAACCACTGTTTTTGAACTAAGAAAAACTTGTTTTATTCCTAAATAGTCTAACAGGTTATGGGCCCAGGTGTGCTACTGCACAATTTAAAGTGGAAGTTTCATACGTAAATGAAGTTTAAATTTTGAAATTAGTGTACTGTGAATTTTGTACATCACAGTGTAAGTTTATGAATTTTGATAATAGATTCGACAAGAGTCATACACATTGGTTTACTGGAAGGACAAATGAACTGGAATACATGGAAATACAAAGCAAATATCTGTCTACATGTTAATGAAGGTAGGTTAGTTGAGATTGTAGAATATGATGCCAAAGATGATATTGCTTAAAACAATAAAAAATAATTAAAAATTAAATAATTATCTTACGGCTGTCAGCAATTAGTTGTATTGACTTCAAATATGACAGAGGAAACAGTGCAGAAAATAATTTGTCTTAATACAACTCGAGAAGTAACGGCAGAGTTGCATCTAATACATCTTGATATGTATGAGCAGAATTGCATAAATTATTTGATGGTGTTTCTGAAGATAAAGTTCTTTACCTGTGTGAAACATTCTTTTGATGATGCAGCAACTCTTACATCAAAGTTGATAAATGTGTGGAATGATTTCATGCAAGAAATGGTCAAAGATGTAGAAAATAATCCACAATTACTCTATTTATTTTTAATTTGTAAAGCTTTTGGTATACTACCAGCTGAATATTTTTCATTCAAACAAGTTGGATGCTTATGTCAAAAAGCGATAAGACTGTTGATAATATGATAACTTGACTATGAGCATACAAGAAAGCTTTGTCAAGTAAAGGAGGAGATTTTATGTCTCAAGAGGCACTTTAAAGTAATGAACTGATGCAACACTCTAAATAAGCACAATAGAAAAATAAAACTGCTTGTCATTATCGTAAGAAGACAATTCATGTGATCAAACAGGCCAAAAGTGGATTGCGGATGGTCAATCACAAAAGCCTCAGAAAAATGATGTTTTGGAAGCTGCTGAAACTCCAAATACGAACATGATTATCTTAACTGAAACGTCTGTTATGTTGTCTCAACATGATACCAGTAGCTGGTTTGTAGTTATTGGTGCAATAAGTCATATCACCAATACTGCCAGTGTTCGACATTTGAACCATTTTTTGTAACGCATACACTTACATCAGATGGCAGTGATACTGTTGACATGTGCAGCATAATAACAGAAGCCACAGTTCATGGAGAGTGGCACAAAATCTCTGAGTGATGTATGGTACGTACCAAAAATTAAAAATAGGGTGAAGTGGGGTAAGTGTAACCATGGGGTTAGTGTAACCACGGCTTATGGTGCCTTAAAGAAGCTGTATTTTTACCTCTGACCTATCACACATATTAATTTACTCCTTTCTTTGTTATATTTAACCATAAGTTGTCAAATCTGACATAAATTGGTAATTAATTTTTGGACTTGAATTGACGTCTACATTTTCACTCTGCGAGTGAGTGACATGCTCAGAATTTGGTAGTCTGTCATTCTTGCAGTTTTAAAGATAACTGCACAATTTTTTGGTTACAAACTAACTTTTGCATGACAATTTCAAATATGAGATTCATTTTACTCTACTTATACAGCTCTTGATATGCCAGGCATGGTTACACTTACCCCAACTTTTTCCTATGTGGGGCAAGTGTAACCAACAGGCTGGGGCAAGTGTAAGCAGGGGGGGGTTGCACTTGCCCCAAACAAACTTACCGGAACAGATTTATTTATTTAAGCCGTAACCTTGTTTTTGCTATCACACTAGATCAACTAAACTGGCCTTCCTGTACATATGGAGTTTGTGTGAGATATATTTTATTTTTTATTTAAGTCTACTATATTTTTAATCCATGTTTCCTTTTATAAAATATGACACAGTTCGATAGTGTAGTCCCACTGGTAAAACAAAGAAGGAAAGAATTGCACCAGGAGCTGAAGTTATCACTTTTCGAGATGCCATGTATAAAGAAAGAGTTTTCAAAGGAAACAAGAATAATAAGGAGAAAGCAAAACGAAAGAGCATTATCGACATAAAAGAGGGCTTGGTAATGAAAAATAAATCTTCCAAACAAAGTGCTGTTACTTTATCCGAAATGGCATTTGGGAATGTTGTGGAAAAAAATCCCTGATTGCTCATGTGGGTAACAAGAAAAAAAAAAGACTGGAAGTTGAATCAACAAGTGAAGAAAGTGAAACTGAAGGAGGCCTATCTTTAATAAGTGGTGATGAAGAAAATGGGACCATAATAACACTGGACGATCTCAGGAAAGAAATGATAAACTGTGAAGAAAAAAAAGAGGCAAACTTTTTTGAAGCCAAAGATAAAATTACAGTTGGAAACTATGTTCTGGTAGCTTTTGCAACAAAATGTAAGAAGGTTCATTTTATTGGCCATGTTACCAAAATTAGTGATTTAGGAGATCCAGAAGTGATTTTCCTCAGCTGCAAAAATAAGACAAAGCAAGGCACCACATTCTACTGGCCTGATAGAAGAGATGAGACGAAAGTTCCATCCTCTGACGTCATTCCAGTGATGCCTGAGCCTACTTTGAGTCGCAGGGGAGACCTGACATTTGGTGTTACATTTTATTCATACAAGATACAGTGACTAAATAACAGTTACGGCATAAGTGTGAATATAATAAGTTGAATTAGGGCAGTTTAGCATTAAACACAAATTGCCAACAACTTGAGTTCAATTACCATGAAAAATAATAGAAAGTGAACTTATAAAGTGAATTTTTCTTTTCTCTTGATAGTAGATATTTTATTATTTTTGTTAAATTGCCTACTAAAGAAAAAATATTACTTTTGTAGAATTTAAACTAATAAATTACTGGCCTAAAACAAAAATAAATCATCCATGAAGTATTCTGTTTCAGTGTTTTATGGTTTAGGCTAACACTTATTTTTTAGTTTAGCTAACATTTTCTGTGTATTTCATAATATACAAAGAGGGTGCGCTAAAAAGTTCATATCTTGAGTAAAATTTAAGATATTTTAATAATTTAAAAATCCTCAAGTTCAGTAAAAATTGGGTAATCAGGTCACTTACCTCAAGTCTCTTTTACAATGCTCTGTATGGGTACAACAATGCGGGGTTACACTTGCCCCGAACCATGGGGCAAGTGTAACCTCCCAACACAAAATTTTGAAAACAATTAAATGACCATATAATTTCTTTTTTCAAAAACAAAATGTAGATTGTTTGAAAGTCAATAAGTTAAACTTTAAGCATGAAAAATTTCAAAATCATATCTTCAATAACAAGTTGGCAATTTAGTGTCAAAGTTGAACTATGCCAAAACGTGGTTACACTTACCCCACTTCACCCTAATCATTGTCTGTCTGGGCAGCACAAGATAAAAATCCAAAGAGTACATTTTTATTCATAATAGAAACATGTTATTTTAAAATTGATGAAGTCATTAAACTAGTTGGCAATCATGATTGTTATGGAGGACTATTTAAATTAATGCAGTAAATGAAATCAGTTGAGAAAACTTATTACAACTGTACTATGAAAGAATTGGATATCAAAATAAGTGATATATCAAGATCTTAGGCATAAACATGAGACTGGACTGAGCTCTATGAAGGCTGTATTTATGGTAAAGAACATCAGCGTCCATTTGGCACATGGAAGAGAGCTTCTGAACTGAGAGAGCTGATTCACACTGACCTCTGTGTATCGCTAACTGTGTTTTATTTGAAAATGATTACAGTAAATTTCAAGCTACTTACTTCATCAAAGAAAAATCAGAAATTCCTAATAAACGAAGAAAATTTATAACCATGACAAAGACTGCTGGGCATACAATTAAAAGCCTCTTGTGCAATAATAGAGAAGAACTCAACAATAAACGGACAACAGAGATTCTACAGGAAAAGGGGACAATCCACTGTGCTGTACTCTCCACAGCAAAATGGATGCAGCAAAAGAGAAAATTGTACTCTTGCTGGAACAGCCAGAGCTATAATGCAAGCTCACATTCACGAGGACAACAGTTCAAACCCATGTCCAGCTCTCCTGATTTAGGTTTTCCGTGATTTCCAAAAACCACTTCAGGCAAATGCCGCGATAGTTCCTTTGAAAGGCCACAGCCAACTACCTTACCCATTCTTCTCTAACTCGATGGGACAGATGACCTCGCTGTTTGGTCCCCTCCCCCAAATCAATCAACTAACCATCCAACCAATCTGTTTGCAGGCACTTGTCTGCAGTCCTTGTACTCACTGAAATCCATATGCCACAGTAACATTAGAAAACCTCTAAAGGAACCAAAAGAAAATTGTGCAGCCTACTGATGAAGTGGAGTATTATGTAATAAACTGCAATTCTGCCACGGTACATACAAGCCATGTAGCTGTCAAAAGGTGCTGCTGTTGCCTGCAGGTGATCACTGACAGACAGATTTTTCCATGTTTTGTGTTTTATGATGGAGTCGGACATTCAAATGGCATTTCCGTGGCAAACACCAACTGGATAGGCGTTGAAGGTATAACACACACATGATCTAAGCTTAAAATTACCCTCACATTCAAGTCAAGACTAAACAGAAAACACAAACTATCCTCTTGCACTCATTTGGAGATGACATACACTATTGAATTGGATTGAGAATGTAGGTTTTACATTCATTAAACAAATGGCTATGGCCAAAAGTGGCTATGTCAAAAGGCAACTGAAAAAGGAAGTTTCAGATAAAAAACAATGGAGTCATGAGGGTGATACAAAACAGTTTATGGGCATTTCGTTTCCCTCAACCAAAGACACAATTCAGTAATGAAATTCACCTGCCTTATATTTACTCTAAGCAACTTTCATAGAGGGTCGAAGATTTTTTTATGGCAAATACTCACTCCTTTCTGCATCACACTGAGGCTGTGTGTTGGATATGGTACTAATATTAAACTTACATTAGTATTATACTTGTGAATATTGTGTTTTTGAAGTGTGGTTGATTGTTGAAATTCTCAAGAGAGTGAATGGACTGTGAGGTGTTTGTCACTATGCCCCACTAAATAGTTCCGACACTGCCCGTGTACACATAAATATAGGTCTACTCACGTGGGATAACCTGTTACATCCTGTTCTGAACACAAAGCGGTTTCCTTTACGCAGTCAACTTTTCCTATCGTCAACCCACTGTTGTCATCCTTGTGATACTTTTCGGCCAATTGGTCCCATGTGGGGGCCAAGTTTTTGCAGTGTCCGCACCTACAACCAATAAATGACGATTATTCACTTGCCATGTTCCGGCATACTTACAGAACACTAGCATCTTAAGGCAAATCCCAAGAATCAATTACCATTATGTTTCCTCATAATTAATATGACTACAAAAGTTACATAATTAGCAGGCACAGTTCGACTGTTTCTGCCTGTCATACAGTAAACACACATCATAGCAAAGGTAAAATTTACCATGGTGCATAAAACATGACGAAATGATTTGTTTTCTGAACATCAGAGAATGTGTCACCGGTGTAATCTACAGGTTTTAAACTGCTCGACGCGAACGTCACTGTAAATCTAGAAATTAACACCACACTAACGCTTATGATAACGCGAAGAAATATTTCACTAAAGGAGATCATCATCTGTCTTTTGCATAAATTACAGTCTCCCGACTTTTCTTACTCTTCAAAAACGGTCACAAGACGATTCTTACTCCTTACGGTTACTTTACTGTCAGTCTGTCACCGTCACTTTTTTTCACTCTGGCCTTTTGAAGATAGCAAGATACCAAAGGATTTTGTTGGCGGTAAAGATATTTCCATCGACTCGCTTTCGAACACACGCTGGTGGGAGAAGCAACTGATAAAGTAATCACGAATGTATAACATTACTGACAACTACAATGATAAATCACTTGTACGACAAGGTTGAAAGTAGAATGTTTCCCTTCAGACAGATGCAGATGTAAATAACTAAATATAAACTGTGCCATTCTAAACGCGCATATGGTTTTGATTATTACGCTCAATCGATTCTATTTGTATTTTCAGAGGAAAGAAAAGCGCACATAAACAATTTCCGGGTGTTATTTTCTCCCTTTAATGAAGCGTGACAGTTTTCCATTTGAGCGAAACTGTAGCAGTTAGCAATCCCCCGTAAGTGCCGCACAACTGTCGTTTGTGTTCGAAATCGTCTGGATCTGGCGTGACTGTACTCCCCATAAACGAATCAGACTGCATGCCTAGTCACTACTTCATACCTTGCCGTTTTGACCAACTATTATATTGAGGGTTCATGGATCAAAATTAATGAACTTGTGTGTGAATAAGTGTACAGAGATTGTTATTCCAATTACTAGAACTTATTTTTTAAACATTTGTTGGCGTTCGCATGACAGAGACATGCTTCTAAAGCGCAGCGAGCTAGCTTCAGGGCATGGATGATTTGCTTCATGATGACAAAATAGTTTGTCATGTCACGTCGTTAAAATGAAGTTCGGTCACGAAAGATGACAGCCACATTTTTTTTTTTTTTTTAATTCCAAGCACCATTTGTCGATATCGATTTTCAAGAGGTCATTAATTGCGAACTCGTGAGACGTAAAACAAAAAAAATCATAAAAAGAACAGTAGGATTGAAAGGTAATAAGTGTAAAGTTTTACACAGTGTCTCATAAACTTCTGCATCAACAAAATATTTTTTTGATATTACGAATGAGAGTTGGAATTTTTGAATTGCTTCGCATTTTACCCGCATTAACATACAAAAATACGAACATGAGATTGTCTGTCCCATACAAACACAAGTTGTCAGAGAATTTGAAAATATTACTCGACTGACTTCTTCCCATCCTTTAATTTCCATATTTATGTAGAAATGTACTGGCCTTTTCTCCCCTTTCTTTATATGAATATCATTCATCATCTGTATTGTCATCGTGCACAGCAACGTTGTGCGAAGATGGATGCCATGTTCGCGTGTCACACAGTGTCGATCGAACGAACCTCCTTGGTGTCGATAGTCGGAAAGCAAAAGGGAGCCGACAGCAGAGTCGCCGACAGTGAGCTCAATATTGGTAGGCTAAAGTTATAATCCGGTTGTCACAAGAATAAAAGATGGAAATGGTCTCCACACCTTTACCCAAAGGCTTACAAAATACTTACTAAATAACAGCTATTACACTGTAAATGAATGTCTAAAATAATATTATGTGTATAGCGAGCACCTCCAGGTAACTTTAATCTGTTCATAAACCACCTTGAAGCTGTACTGGCCCATTTAACAACCAAAAACAAAGAAATAGTGGTTGCTGATGACTTCAAATTAGATTTCCTTAACGACTCTCCCAATATGACCTTATTTGATTTAGTAACGCCATCATTCAACTTAATTCCCACTGTAAAGTTCCCAACTAGGGTAATCAATTGCGCACAAACAGCCACTGATAATATCCATATAGAAAAGCCCGATGAACAAAATTATATTTCAAATTCAATAGTCAATGGCCTCTCAGACCATGACGTGCAGTTTCTTCTGTTAAATGTTAATACTGAACAGGGTATAAAATATGTTAAATCTGAACTCAAGAGGGTAATCAATAAGCCAAAAATTGATTATTTTAGGTCACTCCTCAGAGACATGCACTAGAGTGATGTTTACAGTGCTCATGGCATGACTGAAAAATATAACACTTTTGCTAACAAAAGTGCTTACCTTATTTGAACACTATTTTCCTCCAAAACTACCAAGGTTAGAGCAAAGAAGCCATTGATTACTCAAGGAATAGAGGTATATTGTAAAAAAAAGAAAAAACTGTATCTGCCAATCCAAAACAGTTGGCATGCTGATGCTATAGCACATTACAAGATATACAGCAAAATATTAAAGACGGTAATATGGACATCAAAGCAAATACACTCCTGGAAATTGAAATAAGAACACCGTGAATTCATTGTCCCAGGAAGGGGAAACTTTATTGACACATTCCTGGGGTCAGATACATCACATGATCACACTGACAGAACCACAGGCACATAGACACAGGCAACAGAGCATGCACAACGTCGGCACTAGTACAGTGTATATCCACCTTTCGCAGCAATGCAGGCTGCTATTCTCCCATGGAGACGATCGTAGAGATGCTGGATGTAGTCCTGTGGAACGGCTTGCCATGCCATTTCCACCTGGCGCCTCAGTTGGACCAGCGTTCGTGCTGGACGTGCAGACCGCGTGAGACGACGCTTCATCCAGTCCCAAACATGCTCAATGGGGGACAGATCCGGAGATCTTGCTGGCCAGGGTAGTTGACTTACACCTTCTAGAGCACGTTGGGTGGCACGGGATACATGCGGACGTGCATTGTCCTGTTGGAACAGCAAGTTCCCTTGCCGGTCTAGGAATGGTAGAATGATGGCTTCGATGACGGTTTGGATGTACCGTGCACTATGCAGTATCCCCTCGACGATCACCAGTGGTGTACAGCCAGTGTAGGAGATCGCTCCCCACACCATGATGCCGGGTGTTGGCCCTGTGTGCCTCGGTCGTATGCAGTCCTGATTGTGGCGCTCACCTGCACGGTGCCAAACATGCATACGACCATCATTGGCACCAAGGCAGAAGCGACTCTCATCGCTGAAGACGACACGTCTCCATTCGTCCCTCCATTCACGCCTGTCGCGACACCACTGGAGGCGGGCTGCACAATGTTGGGGCGTGAGTGGAAGACGGCCTAACGGTGTGCGGGACCGTAGCCCAGCTTCATGGAGACGGTTGCGAATGGTCCTCGCCGATACCCCAGGAGCAACAGTGTCCCTAATTTGCTGGGAAGTGGCCGTGCGGTCCCCTACGGCACTGCGTAGGATCCTACGGTCTTGGCGTGCATCCATGTGTCGCTGCGGTCCGGTCCCAGGTCGACGGGCACGTGCACCTTCCGCCGACCACTGGCGACAACATCGATGTACTGTGGAGACCTCACGCCCCACGTGTTGAGCAATTCGGCGGTACGTCCACCCGGCCTCCCGCATGCCTACTATACGCCCTCGCTCTAAGTCCGTCAACTGCACATACGGTTCACGTCCACGCTGTTGCGGCATGCTACCAGTGTTAAAGACTGCGATGGAGCTCCGTATGCCATGGCAAACTGGCTGACACTGACGGCGGCGGTGCACAAATGCTGCGCAGCTAGCGCCATTCGACGGCCAACACCGCGGTTCCTGGTGTGTCCGCTGTGCCGTGCGTGTGATCATTGCTTGTACAGCCCTCTCGCAGTGTCCGGAGCAAGTATGGTGGGTCTGACACACCGGTGTCAATGTGTTCTTTTTTCCATTTCCAGGAGTGTATATTACAAGGAAAAATAGTCATATCAGATAACAAAATACAGGCAATATGGGATATAGTGAAGGAGGAGACTGGTAGAACCACACATGAAGAGGGGCAAATAACATTAAGAGTAAATTATACATTGGTGCATTGGTGACAGGCATGTATAGTGTTGCAGATTTTTTAACAAACATTTTATAACTGCTACTGAAAAGATGGGGTTGTTAGGTTCTGTAGATGCTGCCACGGGATACCTCAGATCAGACATTTCAAGTAACTTCCATAATAGTAATTTGACCCTCACTACCCCAGCACAAGTAATGTCCATCATAAAATCTTTAAAATCAAAAACATCTGGTGGGTATGATAAAATATCAGCAAAGTTAATTAGAGAATTTGATTCTGAGATAATTAGCATATTAAGCTATCTGAGTAACCAGTCATTTATCAGTAGAATATTTCCTGAATGGTTGAAATATGCTGAAATTAAGCCACTGTTTAAGAAGAGACGTAAAGAAATAGTGTCAAATTTCCATTCAATTTCACTTTCACCAGCATTCTCAAAAATTTTGGAAAAGGTAATGTACAATTGGACTTTTAAAACCATCTTATTACAAATAACATACCGGTACTGTCAAAGTCGCAGTTCGGATTTCTAAAGGGTTCTGATATTGAAAAGGCTGTCTACATTTACAGTGAAAATGTACTTAATTCATTAGAGAAAAAACTGCAGGCAACAGCTATATTTTGTTTTTTTTTTAGATTAGATTAGATTTACTTTCATTCCAATTGATCCGTAGTGAGGAGGCCCTCCAGGATGTGGAACATGTCAGAAAAACAACAATATATGACAAATATTTACAACTAAAACAAAAAAGCTAATGTACCATTCCACAGGTCCCAAGTGGAATGATCGTCATTTTTTAATGAACACTAAGAGTCATTTTACAAATACTAATGCACTGAATTTAAAAAAAAGTTTTTTATTTATTTATAAGGTAATAAACATGTAATACAACTACTGTAATACTTATTTACAATGAACACATTACTGCACTGAAATGGTGCAGAAGTTAGATTATACTTACACACACACACACACACACACACACACACACACACACACACACACACATTTTCAATGAACACATTACTGCACTCAAATTGTGCAGAAGTTATGTTGTACTTACATACAAATCAGTTGGTTTTACTAAGAAATTCATCAATGGAGTAGAAGGAGTTGGCCACCAATAAATCCTTTAGGCTTCTCTTAAACTGAATTTCATTGGTTGTTAAGCTTTTTATGGCTGCTGGCAAGTTATTGAAAATGTGTGTTCCTGAATAATGCTCACCTTTTTGTACAAGACTAAGTGACTTTAATCCTTGTGAAGATAATTCTTATTTCTAGTATTGATTCCATAAATTGCGCTGTTGGTTTGAAAAAGTGATATATTTTTAATGTCAAATTTCATTAAGGAATAAATATATTGGGAAGCAGTGGTTAGTATCCCTAGTTCCCTAAACAGGCTTCTGCAGGATGTTCTTGAGTTCACACCACATATAACTCTTACTGCACGTTTTTGTGCCCGGAAAACTTTAGCTTGGCTTGATGAATTACCCCAAAAAATAATCCCATAAGACATTATGGAATGAAAGTAAGCATAGTGTGCCAGCTTTTTCATTTTTATATCCCCTATGTCTGGCAAAACTCGCATTGCAAAAAGAGATTTGTTAAGACGCTTCAGCAGTTCTGTGGTGTGCTCCTCCCAGTTGAATTTATTATCAAGCTGTAATCCCAAGAATTTAACACTGTCCACTTCTTCTATCTTCTTGTCATCGTATGTTAGACATATACACTTGGGACACCCCTTACAAGTTCTGAACTGCATGTAGTGTGTTTTTTCAAAGTTTAGTGACAAAGAATTGGCTAGGAACCAGTGATTAATGTCCAAAAATATTTTATTGGCTGATCTTTCTAAGACTACACTTGATTTGCTATTTATTACAATGTTTGTATCATCGGCAAACAAAACAAACTTGGCATCTGGTAATGTTACTGATGAAAGGTCATTGATATACATAAGAAAAAGTAAGGGCCCCAAAATGAAACCTTGTGGGACCCCACATGTAATTAGTTCCCAGTTGGATGATGCCTGATAGCTTGATACATGTCTCTTTCCTAATAACACCCTTTGTTTCCTGTCAGAGATATAAGATTTGAACCATTTTGCAGCATTTCCTGTTACACTATAATATTCTAGTTTACTTAAAAGGATATTGTGATTTACACAGTCAAATGCCTTTGACAGATCACAAAATATACCAGTTGCCTGCAATTTTTTGTCTAATGAATTAAGCACATTTTCACTGTAAGTGTAGATAGCCTTCTCAATATCAGAACCTTTTAGAAATCCAAACTGTGACTTTGACAGTATGTTATTTGAGATAAGATGGTTATACAGACGACTGTACATTACTTTTTCGAAAATTTTTGAGAATTCTGGCAACAGTGAAATTGGACGGAAATTTGATGCTATTTCTTTATTTCCCTTCTTAAACAGTGGCTTAACTTCAGCATATTTCAGCCATTCAGGAAATATTCCACTGATAAACGACTGGTTACACAGATAGCTTAATATGTTACTTAGCTCAGAATCACATTCTTTAATTAACTTTGTTGATATTTCATCATACCCACTAGATGTTTTTGATTTTAAAGATTTTATGATGAACATTATTTCTGTTGGGGTAGTGAGGGTCAAATTCATATTATGGAAGTTACTTGAAATGTCTGGTCTAAGGTAATCCATAGCAGTATCTACCGACCTGACAACCCCATCTTTTCAGTAACAGTTATGAAATGTTTGTTAAAAAGTTCTGCAACACTATACACATCTGGCACCAATGTATCATTTACTCTTAATGCTATTTGTTCCTCTTCATGTCTGGTTCTACCGGTCTCCTCCTTCACTATATCCCATATTGTCTTTATTTTGTTATCTGATATGACTATCTTTTCCTTGTAATATATTTGCTTTCACATCCGTATTACAGTCTTTAATATTTTGCAGTATTTCTTATAATGTGCTATAGCATCAACACTGGAAATGTTTTGGATTGACATATACAGTTTTCTTTTTGTTTTACAAGATACCCCTATTCCTCGAGTAATCCATGGCTTCTTTGTAGACTTTGCTCTAACCTTGGTAAGTTTTGGGGGAGAGCAGTGTTCGAATAAGGTAAGCACTTTATTAGCAAAAATGTTATATTTTTCATTCATGCCATGAGCACTGTAAACATCAGTCCAGTGAATGTCTCTGAGGAGTGTCCTAAAATAATCAATTTTTGGCTTACTGATTACCCTCTTGAGCTCAGATTTAACAGATTTTATATCCTGTTCAGTATTAACATTTAACAGAGAACTGCATGTCATGGTCTGAGAGGCCATTGACTATTGGTTTTGTAATATAATTTTGTTCATTGGACTTTTCTATAAAGATATTATCAATGGCTGTTTGTGAGCAAGTGGCTGTCCAAGTGGGGAACTTTACAGTGGGAATTAAGTTGAATGATAGTGTTACTAACTCAGATAAGTTTTTATTGGGAGAGCCTTTAAGGAAATCTACATTGAAATCACCAGCAACCACTATTTCTTTGTTTTGGTTGTTAAATGGGCCAGTACAGCTCCAAGGTGGTTTACAAACAGATTAAAGTTACCTGCAGGTGCTCGATATACACTTAATATTATGAAGGATTTTTTGTGAAATTCTAATTCTGTTGCACATGCTTCCATATGCTGTTCTAGGCAAAATTTATGAATGTCTATGTTCTTAAATTTATGACAGTTCCTGATGAATGTGGCAACTCCTCCTTTCTCCATTTCTGATCTACAAAAGTGAGATGCTAACCTAAACCCTGTAACACTTAAAAGTTCTATACCAGTGGTCACATGATATTCAGAGAGGCAGATTATGTCAGCTGGGTTTGAAGACTCTAATTCATCTATGCAGATAGTTAATTCATTAATTTTATTTCTCAGTCCTCGAATATTTTGATGCAATAAAGATAGCTGACATTTCACATTGACTGAGTTAAAATTGGGTGGAGTTAAAATATCTGCTGACAGTTGAAAATTCTTAACCAGTGGCTGTTTATGCTGATGTAATAAGATGGAATTATGTTTGTCTCAGTTCTAATCTCTGTTGAAATTTGCTTTCTTTCTGTCCTCCCTACCCTAAAAAAGGGTCTTTTCTGAATCCTATAACCACTGGTATTTTACCACTCATGACAGTGCCTGCCCCCTTTAACTTTCCTGCTATTTCCCCAGCCAATTTACCCTTCCCCTTCCTATTGAGGTGAAGGCCATGCCTAGTATAATCCCACCTACTGAGAGAATCAACATGAACCACACCAATGTGTGACCCCGCACCTGACATGAGCAGCCGTTCCAGCTCCAAATTAACTCTCTTGACAGAAGAGTTCAAATGAGGTCGGTCATGGCGCCCAAGAACAGATACAAACTCAACACTAGTATGCTTCGATGCTGATGCAATCTTCGCCAGGTCACACTCTATACTGTACCCAGGATCTCTGTCAATACTGTTACCTGCCCCACCCACTATAACCATGGTGTCTTCCTTAGTGAAATCTTTGCAAAGTGATCCTAAATCCTCTGTCACCTGTTCCAGACCAGCACTAGGTTTAAAAAAATTGGTGACCTGGTATTCTGATCCTAGTTCATCCTGCAAAAGTTGGCCAACACCTCTTCCATGGGAACTACCTAACAACAACACTTTCTTTCTCTTTACTGATTTCCCTACATTCTTACTTTTCAATTTGCTGCTGAAAGTTTGTTGTGCCCTGTCTACACCTGCAACTGCTTGAGGCTCACCAGCTTCTAACTGAAGCAACAGGTCAAATCTATTTTCCACATTCACCATAAAGCTGTCAGACAAAGTTCTAGGCCTGTTCCTCCTGTTGCCTGTTACCACTTCCCACCTCTCTTTACCCTTCTCCCTCCTTAACCTGTCAAGATCTCCCTTGGCCTTGCCTAACTCAGCCTGAAGGGCAGCAATTTTCCCCTCCTGTTCTAGTATCTTCCTATCTCTACTACAAATCCTACAAAACCACTGATGAGTCTCATTTACTTCCCCTATTCCCACGCCACTACAGTCACCCACATGGAAAAAAACTACAGCACCCATCACACCAAAGCCCCGACCTAACAATTCTATGGCAAGTCAAGCACTTTTCACTCATGATAAACGTAATAGTTCATTAAGAATAAGTCAGTTAAATTACAGATAAACACGAAAATATGGTTACACAAATTTGTCCTATACGCAACTGTGTGTAAACAAAAACAAAAGTGCAAAGTTTCTGAAACAACAACTTAAACTTTACGCTACTTTCCGGAAATGCTAGTTAAATAATGAAGAGGTATGCTAAGTTAAATTGCTGGAGAGAGCAAGGAACAACTAAACGAAATTCTATAGATTTGCTGCAGCAGAACGTAAACAGAAAATATGACTGTACGGTCTTTTCGCGTTTTCTGCTATATTATGTAAAGAAAAATGAAACCTTTAATGGTACACTTAAACAGCACATCTGTCAAAGGCATCTGACTGTGTAAATCACAATATCCTTTTAAGTAAATTAGAATATTATGGTGTGATAGGAAATGCTGCAAAATGGTTCAAATCTTATATCTCTGGCAGGAAACAAAGGGTCTTATTAGGAAGGAGACATGCTAAGCTATCAGGCATCAATCAGCTGGGAACTAATTACGTGTGGGGTCCCACAAGTTCCATCTTAGGGCCTCTACTTTTTCGTGTGTATATCAATGACCTCTCATCAGTATCATTACCAGATGCCAAGTTTGTTTTGTTTGACAATGATACAGACATTGCTACAAATAGCAAATCTAGTGTAGTCTTACAAAGATTGGCTAATAAAATATTTTTGGACATTAATCACTGGTTTCTAGCCAATTCTTTGTCACTAAACTTTGAAAAAACACATTACATGCAGTTCAGAACTTTAAAGGGGTATCCCACAAGTATATGCCTAACATATGACGACAAGCAGATAGAAGAAGAGGACAGTGTTAAAGTCTTGGGATTACAGCTTGATAATAAATTCAACTGGGAGGAGTACACCACAGAACTGCTGAAGCATCTAAACAAATCTCTATTTGCAATGTGAATTCTGTCAGACATATGGGATATAAAAATGAAAAAGCTGACGTACTATGCTTACTTTTCACTCCATAATGTCATAGGGGATTATTTTTTGGGGTAATTCATCAAGCCAAGCTAAAGTTTCCCAGGTCCAAAAACATGCAATAAGAGTTATATGTGGTGTGAACTCAAGAACATCCTGCAGAAGCCTGTTTAGAGAACTAAGAATACAGACTACTGCTTCCCAATATATTTATTCATTGATGAAATTTGTTATTAAAAACATATCTTTTTTTCACTCCAACAGCTCAGTTCACGGAATCAATACTAGAAATAAGAATAATCTTCACAAGGATTTAAGGTCACTTGATCTTCTACTAAAAGGTTAGCGTTACTCAGGATCACACATTTTCAGTAACTTGCCAGCAGCTGTAAAAAGCTTAGCAACCAATGAAATTTAGTTTAATAGAAGCCTAAAGGATTTATTGGTGGCCAACTTCTTCTACTCCATAATCTAACTTCTGCATCATTTCAGTGCAGTAATGTGTTCATTGTAAATAAGTATTGTAGTAGTTCTGTTATCTTATTATATGTTTATGACCTAATAAATAAGAAAATATTTTTTAAGTTTTAAATTCAGTGCATTAATGCGATTTTAGTAAATGAGTATTGTAAAATGATCCTTTCATATAGTGTTCATTAAAGAGAGAAAAAAAATGATGATCATTCCACTTGGGTTCTGTGGAAGATACATTAGCTTATTTGTTTTAATTGTAAATATTTGTCATGCATTATTGTTTTTCTAACATGTTCTACATCCTGGAGGACCTCGTCACTACGGATCAATTGGAATGGAAGTAAAGCTAATCTAATCTAATCTAAACAGTAACTTAACATTCATAAACGTGTACTACTTAACATTTTATGACATGCTTGTCTGAATGAGCTATAAATACTGTAAGAGGCATGTTTATGCTAGTAAGATATACAGGGTGTTACAAAAAGGTACGCCCAAACTTTCAGGAAACATTCCTCACACACAAATAAAGAAAAGATGTTATGTGGACAATGTGTCCGGAAACGCTTAATTTCCATGTTAGAGCTCATTTTAGTTTGTTCTTCCACCTACGCTCAATGGAGCACGTTATCATGATTTCATACGGGATACTCTACCTGTGCTGTTAGAACATGTGCCTTTACAAGTACGACACAACATGTGGTTCATGCACGATGGAGCTCCTGCACATTTCAGTCGAAGTGTTCGTACGCTTCTCAACAACAGATTCGGTGACCGATGGATTGGTAGAGGCGGACCAATTCCATGGCCTCAACGCTCTCCTGACCTCAACCCTCTTGACTTTCAATTATGGGGGCATTTGAAAGCTCTTGTCTACACAACCCCGGTACCAAATGTAGAGACTCTTCATGCTCGTATTGTGTACGGCTGTGATACAATACGCCGTTCTCCAGGGCTGCATCAGCGCATCAGGGATTCCATGCGATGGAGGGTGGATGCATGTATCCTTGCTAACGGAAGACATTTTGAACATTTCCTGTAACAAAGTGTTTGAAGTCACGCTGGTACGTTCTGTTGCTGTGCGTTTCCATTCCATGATTAATGTGATTTGAAGAGAAGTAATAAAATGAGCTCTAACATGGAAAGTAAGCGTTTCCGGACACATGTCGACATAACATATTTTCTTTCTTTGTGTGTGAGGAATGTTTCCTGAAAGTTTGGCCATACCTTTTTGTAACACCCTGTATTGTACAAACATTGAGTACAGAGGAGCTGGTAGCCATGGCAGAAATGAGGAACTATTGTAATTAATAAAATACTGTAAAACCTGATCCAAGACTGTCATAAAACAACCAAGTGCTTACAGAGAAAGGGAAATATAAGATAAGTGTGTGCATGTAAAAATGCCTAAATCAGACCAGCAGTTTTTGAGTTATTTAACATCTATGTTGTTTAAATAAGGCAATATTAGAGAAGAAAAGTTGCTAATTATGATATAGCGGAGATGCTGAGTCACATTTGCAAACAACACACACATACACATACACACACACTCACCCACCCACCCACCCACCCACCCACACACACACACACACACACACACACACACACACTCTCTCTGCAGTCTCAGGTTACTGAAACCACACAGAAGTGGGAGTTTGGTTTTTTTTTTGTGTGTGTGTGTGTGTGTGTGTGTGTGTGTGTGTGTGTGTGTGTGTGTGTGTGTGTGTGTGTCTATATATATTGTTGACTGTTGTTGACAAAGACCTTAATGGCCGAAAGCTATAATTGTGAGAATCTTTTTGTTGTGCCTATCTGTGACTCAGCATCTCCACTAAAATGTTCACACCAACAGACCAAGGTCTTAAATAGTTGGTGGCGATCTTGATCCGGAGAGTCATCTCAAGAGCTGGAACAGACCAGTCAAATGTGTATATGAGCAATCAGTGAGTTGTGACCTAAAGTTTTGGGAATTTTACCGAGTAGAAGACGGGACTTGTGAAATTCTCATGGATCGGCACCAAAAACTTGGGAAAGTTTGTGTAGACTTGTAAATTTCTGTAAGTTGGCAGGTATTTCAAACTTTTGGTAACTATCGTGTGTTGGAAAGATTGCAGCTAGAATATTTTAGTGAGTTAATCTAGTTAGCAACTTGAACGCAAGTGGTTGTACTTCAAAAGAATTTTGGTAGTTTACTGGAACTACGTGATAATCAATTTGATGCACTGCTCTGGTCAGTAAATGCAAAAGGCATTAATTGTGTCACTGTGATAATTCAACCAGTAATAGGAATCAATAAGCTTCATTTATTTTAAATCAAATCCAAGTGAGTTGTCAATATCATTTGAAATTTAAACAATGGAAACTCCAGGTAGGAAACTCAACGATGTAGGAAAAGACAGACTGCTACTTACCATAAAGAAGACACATCATGTCGCAGACAGGCACAATTAAAAGACACTTACATAAGGCTTTCGGCCACAGCCTTCATCAGTAAAAGAGAGACACACATTATTCACGCACAGAAGCAACGACACCTGATGCACACACGATCACCAACTCCAGCATCTAGGGCCAGAATGCAAATATCATGTAGGATGCTAGCAGTAATCTGGAGGGGCAGGGGAAGGGGAAGGGATAGTAGTGTGTGCATGGGGAGAGAAAGAGATGAACGCTGTCTTGTGAAGTGTGTGGGGACTAGACTGCCAACAGGTGCAACATCAGGAGGTTGTGGAGCAGGGAGAACGATCTTCATGATCTGGACTCAGGGCCAAGGCACCCTATTTTCGTTCCTTCACAGCTTCAACACCTTCTCTCCCATCTACTTCACACAGTCCTCCTCAACCGAGTGTGTCACCTTCCTAGACATTGACCTCCTCTGTGGTGGCTCCATCCACACCTCTGTCTACATTAACCCATCAACTACCAACAGTACTTGCACGTTGACAGCTGTCATCCCTTTCACACGAAAAAGCCATTCCATACAGCCTGGCCACCCAGGGATGGTGCATCTGCAGTGACAAAAACTCCCTTGCTCACTATGTTGAGGTTCACACCAAGGCCTTCATAGAGAGGCACTATGCCCCAGACCTATAGTCCACAGCCAGATCTCCCATGCCATACCCCTCACACATCCAGCCTCCCACCACCCCCAAGAACCAGCCATAAAGGAGTGTCCTCTTCATCACCCACTGCCACCCGAGACTGGAATAACTGAGCCACATCCTTTGTCAAGGATCTGATAACCTATCATCATGCCCTGAAATGAGGGACATCCTACCTGAGATACTTCCAACACCCTCCTAAAGTGGTGTTCTGTTGCCCACCCAACCTCCACAACATCCTAGTCCACCCTAGGCCGCTCCCAGTCCCAACCCTTTGCCACAAGGATCATACCCCTGTGGAAGGCCCACGTATAAAAAGTGCCCAATCTACCCATCCAGCACACCCTATTCCAGTCCTGTCACAGGTTTATCCTGTCTCATCAGGGGCTGGGCCACTTGTGATGGCAGCCGTGTCATTTACCAGCTCTTCTGCAATAACTGCACAGCTTTTCATATTGGTATGACCACCAACCAGTTGTCCAACAGGATGAATGGCCACCACCAGGATGAACGGCCACCACCAAACTGTGGCCAAGAGCAAAGTAGACCACCCTGTAACACAATATGCAGCTAAACATTATACACTTAATTCCAACGGCTGCTTCATTATCCAAGCAATCTTGATCCTTCCCACCTCCACCAGCTTTTGTGAACTGCGCAGATGGAAGTTATCCTTACAACACATTCTCCCCTCCTGCAATTATCGCGGCCTCAACCTGTGGTAATATACTGTACCCACACCTTCCACTCAACAGTTTCTGCCCCCTCTGTCCTATCATCTTCTCCCCATTCTCATCTCCAGCCCTGTTTATTTGCAGTCATCTGCCAATGCATCCACCTATCTTTCCCTGCTCCTCTCGTTTTTTGCTCCTTTTTTTCCCTACCTCCCATTTCCATGACCTCTTGTTGCTGCACCTGTTGGTAGTGTAGTCCCTGCAAACTCCACCACACAGTGTTTGTCTCTCCCCACCTGTACACTACTATCCCTTCCCCTTCCCAGTCCCTCCAGATTGCTGCTTGCGTCCCATATGATAGTTGTGTTCCGGACTGAGATGCTGGAGTTGGTGGTCATGTGTGCATGAGGTGCTTGCTTGTGTGTGTGAAAGGTGTGTGTGTGTGTGTCTGTTTTATTGATGAAGGCTGTGGCCAAAAGCTTTATGTAAGTGTCTTTTAATTGTGCCTGTCTGCAACTTGATGTGTCTTCTTTATGGTAAGTAGCAATCTGTCTTTTCCTGCATTGTTCATTTGAAATTTTTTACACTTATTAAAACCTACCTGCATTTTTGTATAAAATATTGAACAGTAGTATGAAGGCTAATTTATAGGGTGTTGTGACAAATGCATTGGTTGCTCCCTAGCCAAATAAAATAAAAGCAACTGCACATCAGTTGTTAATTATTTACCATAGAGTCACATGTGTCAAATAAACAAAAAAATTAAGTAGTTGCTAGTTGAGGCATAAAAAGTATTGAAGTGTATGACAAGAAGTATTCAGACATCTACTTTCTAGGTATTGCTGTGTGCTTGTATAAATCAGATGTATTTGGGGACTACAAAAGAACAGCATGAAGCATCCTTCAGATATAGCCAGGGGTTCTTCTGCTAACACATCAGCAAAGTGGCACTCAAGGCCAAATTTCTCAATATGGCAACCATAGCAACACAGTGTTACTAAAGAAACTGAACTTTTTTGTAATATGTGTAATAGTATCACTAGTATTGGCCAACACAGCATTTCAGTTCAATAAGTTGCGTAATAGTGGCTTTACTGCTAGTGCCTACAATATCAGACATACTCTCTCTTCCCTTCCAAAAGAAACACCTTGCATTTCTCAGCACCGGTGAGGGGAGTGGAAAAATAAATTTGTTTAGAAATTTCTTGATTTTTAACCCACTATAAAGTTTGCAGTTTTCTTAATAAAGTGGTTAATAAATCACGTGTGGAGGCTTCAACAGTGGTAGTGGCAGTTGTGTAGGTACACGATGAAAAACTCCCAGGATATCGTAAAGTTACTACTTATTAAAAAGTAAAAAATGAAACACCAGTCGACCAGAAGATTTAACAAAGATGTTAATTATGAATGTGCGGTAAGGTACAGACAAAAAAAAAAAAATATGCATTCAATTATTTGTACAGGTTTTTGTTTTTACACTCTCTCTCACAAGTACAAGGGTGATGAAGATGTGCGATTTTAAATATGAAGTTTTACAAGAACTAGGTATTATATGTGTGCATGAATAATAGTATATTGAACAACAGTATCAAGTATTTTTTTATTTATTGAAGTGAAGTGAAAACCATATAAGGAGGATTTTCTTGATTATGACAAGCGCCGGTGTTCTCGGAGTTCGCTACCTGCAACTACAATTGAAATGTAAGCGAAGTCCAATAGCCAAGAAAAGTTCAAATAAACACAAAACATTTCTAATAATGCAATTGTATTGTATCCTGCAAAATGTGTTTTCACATTAATATTTAGTAATAATAATTTATTTATTTATTTGTAATACAACACAACACAACTGTCAACCTGTGTGCCAGGACTTCAGGGCACCAGTTGTGAGTAGTGTTTGTTAACTATTGTTATCATAAGAAATTTCTATGACATTGTTATGAATCATAAAAACTAATTGTCTGTATCTTCTCTTTGCATGAATCATGATGGGGAGCAAGTATTGCAAAAAGGCAAAAATTGAGGAGAAATTTTGGAAAGGAATAAGAACTGGATGCAGGTTGCGTAAAATTTTTCAACAGTAAGCTATTTTGTTGAGCGCAGCAAAGGTAGGACAGCTATGCAAGCTGCTTGAATGGTTACGCTTGGAAGCACCTCTCTTGAAGTGGATAGAAACCTTTTCCTCATTATTCCCTTCCTTTAATTTTATTTGCCAAAAATTTACAGGAATTTTCAGTGTGATACATATTGTTGGACAAACATAAAGAATTGCAGTACAATAGTCTGCACATCATAATAGACATAAAACAGGCTTTGACATTGCTAAATTTACGTTTATCAAGTGTAATAATTAGCATATGAAATTTTTAACATTTTTGTTAAATTTCTATTTTTTGCATATTCATATAACATGGCTGAAAAATATATGCCCATTGTTGATAGCGACAGCAAAAATGCAGTCAGCCACGATGGCGTAGAATTGCGTGATCAAACAATTGAAGTTCAGGTGCCATGCATGACTACTGCAGAAAGTAGACCAGAGATGAGTGTCACAGTAGTAACAAATGATAGCGACACTGCACAGCAGAACAACCCTGATGACACAATGTTTACAACTGTCAAGACAATGTCACGCGTCTCCCAGAGCAACATAGTGCTCATGAATGAAACATTGGAGAGCGATTCCAATATGAATTTTGACAACATGTTACAAACACCACTTGTTCGCAACAAAAACATTAACTTGGAAAGTTCAGAAGACAGCAACCACAGTAGTACAGCTAATGCACTGCTATGGCAGTTATTACCTAACATAAACACAAAATTATGTAGTATCAATACAAATATCAGTGATACAAAACAAGATATGCACATGGTAAAACAGCAACAAAACACTGTTACACAAGATCTAAATACAATGAAACAAGAACAAAAACAAGTATTCAAGGATTTGAAAGACATGGTCTCACAGAAGTTTGATGACTTAACCAAAAATTTTCGCACTGAAATCGAAAAATTGAATGATATGAAAAACCAGGTAAAGCATGAAGTACTTTTTGAAGCTAACAGTAACATTACGGAGTTAAAACACTTAAGGATAGCAACATTAGAAGTTGACTCAGTATGTGCTAAGAAGGAGAGAGAGATGATCAATGAAAATCTGCATGATATTATTAGTCAAGCTGAAGCAGGTACATCAGCTAAGGGTAATACCATTGCAGAGAAGTTAGTAACCTACTGCAAGTTATACACGGATGCAGTAGAAAAGACTATTCAGAGGAAAGAAAATGAAATGGTGAACAAGGTAAACATTAAACTACAAGCCGCAGAAAATAGGATCCACAATCTTTTAGAAGAAAATATTACTGGATCTCGAAATATGTAAATGTAAATAATACCCAGGCTACAGTGAACAAACCACAACCTGTCGGTATTTATCCACAAATTGTCATGAGTCCCACAGCAGGTACCAGTGACAATTGTAGAGTGCCAAAGGTAAACAACTCCAATACATGAACAATTACTAGCCGTAATTACAGGTAACTACAATAACAACATAAATACGACTGAAAATGCTGCGTGTCCATCAACTATTTTTGCAGACAAAGGTTTGCTGAGACATCGACAATATCCTACATTCACTACCAAAGGTAAAAGAATGAATCCCATAGAATTTATCAGTACTTTTTGTCATGTATTTCCATGCAACTGGACAGAAGCACAGAAAATCAGATTTGTCATGGGATGCATGCAAGGTGATGTGCTTTTATGGGCAACTGAAGTGGCCAAACGTTGCAGCACTTATATCCAATTTGAAGGAGCTTTCCTTGACAAATACTGGTCTGAGGCAGTGCAAGAAAGACTCAGAAGTGAGGTTTTTAACCCTGTGCAATGGCAAATATGGTAGTCTATGTGGATACTTTGAAAAATACCTGAACAAGACATGCTACTTGATGAACCCAATATCAAGGTAGATGAATTAAAAATTTTGAAAAGTCGTTTACCATCGCACATAAGAGAAAAATTAGCCACAACACCATAGCATGAGACTGAAAATTTTCTGTCAGTGCTCTTGATTCTATCGACTTAATCTATGAGGAATGAGCTGTACCAAATAGAGCAACACAACAACAACATAGTTATGTAAATCAGTCAGTAAAACATGATCTAAACACACAGCAAGGATGGTACACACAACAGCAAAGTTATATACCTAGAGGTTACTAGTACAGTAATGGGAACGGGAAAGACAAACTATTTAAAAGAAATTTTCAAAACAACAGGGGTAATTTTAATACATGGAAAATTACAGTTCACCATCACAAGGCCCTATGCTGAACATGAATAGAAACAGTCAGCCGCAGCAGATGCCAATGCACAGCAAGAATGCCATGCCTTATGCTGTACTGCAGCTGACCTTTGGACAGCAGAATAACTGCACAGCAGTTAATGACACAAACTGGTGAAGTACACACACAGCGCAACTCAATGAAATTACTCCAAGTAATGAACTAAGTCACACTACGCCATCGGAAAACACCAACCAGTCATAGTTAAGCCCCAGACTATTGAGCTCTCAGTGGTAAATGCCACTTTTATGTAAAGGGTCAGATTTTTTCTATTGATTTAGTCAAAAAACCTGATGAAAGTAACAAAAACAAACAAGAGTCAAAAGTAATAGTACAATATTCCTTTCCAGCTGTATATTTCACAAACAAATCAGATACTGAACAAGAAGCAAACACTGAGGTTAGTTACAAAGTGGTAGAGCAGAAACTAAGTGAATCACAGATACAAAATGAGATGCAACTACAAGAACTTTCTAACTTATTATTTAAGTATACCAATGTTTTCAGTAAGGAGCCAAGAGTAATCAATGACTATGAATATAAATTTGAAGTCTGTCCGCATGAGACATTTTGTGTAATGGCATATCCTATTCCACGGGCAAAACGAGAGGCAGTAAGGGAAGAGATCAATCGTATGTTTAAATGGGGAATTATGCAACCTTCATTTTCACCCTATTGTAGTCCAGTACTACCAGTAAGCAAACCAAATGGTTCTGTAAAATTAGTTCTTGATGCTAGAGGTATTGATAGGATTATAGTACCAGTACGCATAAGACCATACAACTTGGATGAACAGCTCCTAAAGTTTTACAATACAAAATATTTCAGTACGCTCGATCTCAAGATATCCTTCTTTTCTTTCTGTGGTGCTACAGTCCAGGATGAACCTTGGCCTTCCCAACAAGCTTCCGCCATCCATCACAGTCACATGCGACCCTCCTCCAGTTTGTGCATCCAAGCTTCCATAGGTCTTCTTCCACTCCATCCAGCCATCTCGCTTGAGGTCAACCTCACCCTCTTCGTCCTCCTGGATTACCAAAGAGTATCATCTTTATCACCTCAGACTCCTCCAGTCTTGCCACATGACCTGCCCATCTTATCCTTCCTGATCATATGATTTTTGTTAAAGGAGCATCAGCATATATAGTGTACAGTTCTGCATTGTACCTTTTCCTCCATTGTTCTCTGATACACAGGGCCAGTTATTCTCCTCAAAACTTTTCTCTCAAATCCATCGAACAGCCCAGCCTTGCATTGGCTTCCGACAAGGGTCATGTTTCCGAAGCATAAGTGAGAACTGGTCTAACAAGGGTTTTATAAATATTGTATTTTGTTGGGCAGCTGAGGAGTCTTGACTGGAATAAATTACTCAAGGTGAAATATGCCTTATTTGCTGATATCAGCTGAATATTAACTTCAGTTGATATGTCATTAAAGCAAGTGACTGTGGAACCAAGATACTTGAAGCTATCAACTCTTTCAAATGTGTATCAATTCAGACTGAAAGTTGACTGCATATTGGGTTGATATGTTTTCCTACAGGCCATGAATTTAGTTTTAACTTCATTCTCAAGATGTCCTACTGGCAAATAAAGCTCCATGAAGAAAGTCGAAAATATACACCATTTATTTGTGGTGGCAGAAGTTACGAATTCAATGTTCTATCTTTTGGACTGAACATAAGTGCAGGAGTGTTTACGTCTGCATTGGACAAAGTTTTAGGACCAGAATTGGTTTGGAAAGTCACTGTTTATTTAGACAAGGAAGTCGTTTCTGAAAGTATTTGTATGGAGTGTAGCCATGTATGGAAGTGAAATGTGGACGATAAATAGTTTGGACAAGAAGAGAATAGAAGCTTTCGAAATGTGGTGCTACTGAAGAATGCTGGAGATTAGATGGGTAGATCACATAAATAGTGTGGAGGTATTGAATAGGACTGGGGAGAAGAGGAGTTTGTGGCACAACTTGACTAGAAGAAGGGATCAGTTGGTAGGACATGTTCTGAGGCATCAAGGGATCACCAATTTAGTATTGGAGGGCAGTTGGGAGGGTAAAATTCATAGAGGGAGACCAAGAGATGAATACACTAAGCAGATTCAGAAGGATGTAGGTTGTGGTAGGTACTGGGAGATGAAGAAGCTTGCACAGGATAGAGTAGCATGGAGAGCTGCATCAAACCAGTCTCAGGACTGAAGACCACAACAACAACATTTAGACAAAATGCTAATAGCTACACCAACTTCGTTAGAACATTCATGCTCGTTGAACAGGTGCTTCAAAGATTTGCAGATTACAAAGTAACAGCCAATTTTTAAAAAATCTAGTTTTGGTAAGGAGCAAGTCAAATTTTTAGGACATGTTGTGTCAAACAAGGTATCTTACCTGATCTGAAAAAACTTGATGCCATATGCAGCTCCAAGGAATAAAAAACAAATAAAAGCCTTTTTAGGATTAATTTTGTTTTTTCGTAAGTTCATACCACAACAACTGATGAACAGTGACACATTGCTCAACTTGTTATGAAAAAATAGGCTTTAGTTATGGGATGATAAGTGTCAGGAGGCCTTTAATAACATTAAGCAGGCATTAGTCAGTGCAAACATTCTTCGCCACCCTGATATGTCCAAGGATTTTTGTCTATGTACAGATGCCTCATCTCACAGGCTGGGGGCATACTTGCTCCAGATCAAGAGGAAGAAGGTAAGGAAGTACCCAAGGTCATCAGTTTTGCTCGTCACATATTATTAGAAGCAGAAAGATTTTACTGTGTGTCAGAATTGGAAAGTTTAGCTGTAATATGGGCATTTAAAAAGATTGAATATTTTTTGTGGGGCAAGAATACCAAACTTTACCATGACCATCAGTAATTATCATTTCTTTTAACATGTAAACTATTACACCGTTGATTAGCAAGGTGGTATCTGTACTTACAAGAATACAATTTTGAAGTCATATACATTAAAGGAAATCAGAATGTTGTTATGGATGCCTTGTCCAGGCTACCACAAGGTTTAGAGGAATTTGGTGAATTAACAGAGCAAGATGCACAACTCAAAACATTATTAATGCAAGGTACAACACAACAGTGTGATTACCATAAGTTTTGTAAGCAAATGAAAATCATGCAACAGCTAGACCGCAGATGGAGTAAAGTCATGCAAAACCTTAAGCAAAATGAAGGGAAAGGTAAGTAAGTGGTATCAGGAGTACAAGGGCGTTTTGTTTAATAGGAAACATGAAAAATCTGATCAATGGTGTGCATGTATTCATTAAGATCATATCAGTGAATGTATAAGACACACACATGAAGTATGGGGACATTATAGAGTGAGCAAATGCACTGAAAAAATTGCAACACTTCGTTATTTTCCAATTTTGAGAAGTTGTCCTACAGGTACTAAGAAAGTGTGCAATATGTCAAAAATCAAAACAGTTCATTGTTTCAAAATATACTGAGCTACACCCAATACTCACAAAAAACCCACTATATATAGTATCCCTGGACATAGCTGGTCCATATCCAAGAAGTAAAGGAGGAGTAAGATACATAGTAGCACTATATGATATTTTCTCGAAACATAATGAAAATGTATTCCATTAAAAATGCAACAGCCACAAATATCAGAAAAGAAATTGAGGGAGACTATTTCAGAAGAGTAGGTAAACTAAAGATACTACTACCTGATAATGCTTGATATTTCATTGGGCAAGAGTGGAAACAATTTATGACCTCACAGGGCATAAAGCACATATTAGCAGGCCATTTTCACCCAGAAGCAAGCCAAGTAGAATGAGTCTTTAAAGAATTTAACCAGTTTATTAGGACTTACACCCCTCACAAACACACCCAATGGGTAGAATACATAACTCCTTTCATGCAAGTTGTCAATAACCTTCCACATTCTTCAATAGGTTTCACACCTAACAAATTGATGTTCTGGACGAAACAAACGAATGAGTGGAAGTCGCCATACCAAAAGTACCCACTACAGAAATGACACTACAAGACAAAATTAAACAAGCCATGGTTATACAAGAAAACAGAGCCAAGTATAAAAGGAATGTCACACAGTTTTTGAAGGGCAACGAGTCCTCTTACGGACGCACCCTAAATCAACAAAATTTGGCAAACTGAATAAGAAATGGCAATGACTCTATTCAGGATCATATGTAATTTCCAAAATACCACACCCTGAGACGTGCAGATTAGCCTGTGAGAAAACAGGGAGAGACAAGGGTCTCCATCCTCACAAAGATATAAATGCTTTTATAGAATGACGAAGCATGGGAACACCTTTTGTTTATTGCAAGATGATTGTATATAGTGCACATAACTGTAAGTGTAATTTTTCTTCTTGAGTGTATTTTAAGATAAAGTAATTTGTATAGGCATAAGTAATTCTTTTGATTTGTACACATAGGCATAAAAATTAACAGTAATGAGAAGTAATACATTGCTTCATGCAAAGCGAAAGTATAAACAAAATTAGCTTATGTCTCAGCTGTCCACTCTCAACAATACGCACTGACGTCAGTAGCTGGAGAGGAGACATTGACCTGTGTGCATCCGTGACACACTGGCAGAAGGTACAAACAAAATAGGAATGCAATATGTACCTAACCTAAATACAAAGTAAATGGAAATACTACACAAATACGTCTACTGTCTAATAACTAAGGAACCTATTGATATATGTACACAGAGATTTAATTAAATACTAAGCTATATACAACATATTTACAACCAAAGTGAAGAATTATGAAAAACTATATGAGATGTGTAAGCTAAGGACTAATGACAAAATACCATGAGGAATGTCAAATAATTTTCTTTGGAGAGTAAATGATCATAATGGGTAACAGAATAAATAAATGTCTATGAATTTACACAAAGAGTGGAAATATCTGCGGACATATGTAATGACCAAATTGTCAGTGGCCACCGAGCTACGTAATGCAATTAGTTTTAAGTTTTTTCTTTCAGTGACCAGTGCATTGTCGTGGTGCAGGAGAAGAGAATTATGTCAATAGTAGCAAGTACCAAATGAAGAAATTTAGTTATAAGGATATTTAGACAGAGATCATAAGGCAAATGGAAAATGAAATATGCATAGTTGCAGTGTGACTCCGCGACAATTATCAGTACCTATTCACTGCAGAGTACACACAAACATTTAAGCATGTGATTTTTACAAAAACCAATTAATTGTATCGCATCACATGAAAGCTTGAATAATGACATTTCCAGGTATTCGAGAAAATAAGTCTATGATGGTTAAAGTGTCCAGTTTCACACTAAGCTACATGTGAATTAAAGTAAACAGCAGTAACACATGAAGAAACAACACGATACTACATGAGTGATTAGTCAGTACACATTATTTCAATGAAACAAAAGTCCCTTGGCAACTACTCCATCATTGTACGAGTAACATTGCCTCGTAAATCCTTGAACTAGTAGATGAGTATTTCCATTTCTCCCCTCCCATACAAAGGAGGTGACACCAAGCGTAGTTAGGCCAGCAATGCATGATGTTTTTGTCCTATTTCCAATGATTTTCTCCCTCTTCTACCTAAGGAAGAAATGAGCTCCCATAAGTGATAGAGGCCTATCTATAAAATGAAGTATAAATGTATCATATGCTTGTATTGTGTGATAATAATGTGATATTAATTTGTACATGTGATGTGAATAAAGAGAAGTTGAAACTAACAAACTATAGTAACAGAACACAGTTAATGAAAATTTTGTGATGTTTTAAAACTTAAGAAATTTATGTTCGTAGTACAAGTGATGGCTGGAACATGAGCCATAGGTATTAGCTCTCATGTTATGTATATTGTTGTAACTCAGTACTTGTATGAATTTTCATTGGAAACCAAACTCTATATGAATAAATGAACTTTAAAGACAAGCAATTCATACAATATTTTGGATGGCAATGCGTGTCTTTCAACAAGTGGGAGGTCGAGTGTGATGACAATAACATGTGTGTGCAACGAAATAATTTCTGAGTATCATGGCTCATAACACTTGACACTTTAACAAGTGAACTATAGTTGTTTGAGCAGGTACTCACCTCATCAATGGATGCTGTTGGTTGGGGTTCTCTCTGCTAAAAATGCAAGTACAAAGAGTAACAGTAATGACCGGACCATAAAAATGGAGATCTTCTGTTACAGCGTCGGATTTTGAACAATAAGTGCACGCACACTGCACCCAGGATGAAGACAAAAGCCACAGTAATTCTTTGATATGTGACACTCAGACGAAAGTGTGACACTCAGACGAAAGTGTGACACTCAGTGTGAAATCAACACTAAAAAAGTGAGTGCATTCATGTGCGATGATAGCATCTAGCATGTTGACTGTCAGCCACCAAATCGGCCAGTGCGAAACCCGGCAGCGAGAATGAAGCAAACTAAATTATTGTTAGCGTGATCAATTCAACTATGTAATGGACTATCATATTATGTATATAATTTTTTTAATTTCTTGTAGAATTCTAACATACATAGGATAAGCTGACATATCAATTCCATTAAATATAAAAGAAGCTGACAGTGAATGGCATTGACCCCTATCAGCAAATGTAAATACAAACAAACAAAAAACACTGTACATCTCCATACCATGTCAATGTACAGTTGGGGACAATTGTGTAGGTACATGATGAAAGATCCCCAGGATATCGTAATGTTAATATTTATTAAAAAACAAAAAATGAACCACCGATCGACCAGAAGAGTTAGCAAAGACGTTAATTATGAATGCACGGTAAGGCACAAACAAACGTAAAAAGATTCATTCAATAATTTGTATGTTTTTTTTTGTTTTTTTGTTTTTACACTCTGTCTCGTAAGTAGAAGGACGATGAAGATGTGCGATTTTAAATATGAAGTATTACGAGCTCTATGTATCATATGTGTGCATGAATAATAATATACTGAACAACAGTATCAAGTATATTTTTATTTATTGAAGTGAAGCGAAAACCATATAAAGAGGATTTTCTTGATTATGGCAAGTGCCAGTGTTCTTGGAGTCTGCTGCCTGCAACTACAATTTAAATGTAAGCGAAGTTCGATAGCCAAGGAAAGTTCAAATGACCACAGAACATTTCTAATAATGCAGTCATATTGTATTCTACGAAAATGTGTTTTCATATGAATATTTAATAATACTTAGTAATAATAATTTATTTATGTTTTATTTATTTATTTCTTTTTAATACAACAAACAGTGTAGGAGATAAGACACTCTAACCAGTTCAACACAGATGTGAGTGGAATGTCTTGTGAGGAGAGTAGTGTGCTGTGAGCCTTATGCCTGTATGGACACATACCCATTTGTCCTGCTGTAAATAATAAAGAGTATTCTATCTGCAACATACTGTTACTGTGTAATGGCTACAGCACATTGATGGTGGAGCCATCCTGCAACTACAGTGAACAGGAATTTTCAAAACAAGACAGCAACTTTCATACAGATGTGGCCAAAGCTTCTTAGTGTCCAATCCCTAGCCAATGAGACAGTAAATGAAACTGAGGGTAGCAAGGCAAAAGCTGAAATACTTATGTCCATTTTCAAATGTTCCTTTACAAAGGAAAACTCAGGAGAATTGCCACAATTTAATCCTCATATCACTGAAAAGGTAAGTGAAATAAGTATTAATGTCAGTGATATTGAGAAACCGCTGAAATCTTTAAAATTGAACAAAGCTCTAGAGCTCAAAATAATCCCTATAAGATTATATACTGAATCTGCAACTGAGTTAGCCCCTCTTCTAAATATAATCTAGTGGAGATCCCACAAACAAAAAACCATGCCCAGTTCTTGGAAAAAGGCACAGGTCACATGTGTCTACATGAAAGGCAGTATAAGTGATCCACAAAACTATCGTCCAGTATCCTTGACATCAATTTGTTGTACAATATAAGAACATATTTTGAGCCCAAGCATAATAAGGTACTTTGAACAGAATGACCTCCTCAATGCCAACTAGCATGGATTTCGAAAACATTGATCATGTGAAACCCCACACACACTTTTCTCACATTATATACTGAAAACTTTGGATCAAAGTAATCAGATGGATGCCATATTTCTTGATTTCTGAAAAGCATTTGACTCAGTAGCACATCCACACTTATTGTCAAAAGTTTGATCAAATAGGGTATCAATTGAAATTTGTGACTGTACTAAGGAGTTTTTGGTAGGGAGGATGCAGAATGTTATCTTGGATGGAGTCATCATCATCAGATGTAGAAGTAACTTCACGTGCACCCCAGGGAAGTGTGTTGGGACCCTTGTTGCTCATGTTGTACATTAATGACCTTGAAGACAATATTAATAGTAACTTCAGACTTTATACAGATGATGAAGTTATCTGTAATGAAGTGCTGTCTGAAAGAAGCTGCATAAATATTTAGTTAGATCTTGATAAGATTTGAAAGTGGTGTGTAGATTGGTGACTTTCTTTAAATGTTCAAAAATGTAAAATTGTGTGTTCCACAAAATGAAAAGATGTAGTACCCTATGACTATAATATTAGTGAGTACTGTTGGAATCGGTCAACTCATACAGATATCTGGGTGTAACACTTTGTAAGACTCTAAAATGGAATGATCAAATATGTTCAGTCATAGGTAATGCAGGTGGTAGGCTTCTGTTTATTGGTAGAAAAGTGGGGGAAGTGCAATTGGTCTACAAAGGAGATTGCTTACAGGTCACTTGTGTTATCGGTTCTAGAATGTTGCTGAAATGTGTGGACCTGTACCAAATAGGACGAACAGGGGCTATTGAATTTATGCAAAGAAGGGCAGCATGAATGGTAACAGGTTTGTTTGAGCCATAGAAGAGTGTCACAGAGATACTGAAGGAATTGAACTGGAAGACTCTTAAAGATAGGTGTGATAGATGTAGACCATCCCGAGAAAGTCTACTAACAAAGTTTCAAGAACGGCTTTATATAATGACTCTAGGAATACACAACCACCCCCTTGCATTGCTCACATTAGGATAGTGAGGATAAGATTAGAATAATTACTGCATGAACAGAGACATTAAGAAGATCATTCTTCCCATGTTCCATTCGTGAATGGAACAGGAAGAAGCCCCAGTAACTGGTACAAAAGGATGTACCCTCTGCCATACACCTCACAACGGTTTGCAGAGTGTAGATGTAGATGTAAATGTAGATATCAACATATTCAGTGTGCAGGTCTACTAGTCATGACAATGCTACTTACACTGCAGAACAAGGGTACCTACAAAAAAATCTACTGGATGACTTTGTGATTGTAAACAATATGTGTAGCATCAAGACACATTGTGATAGACTGCTGTAAATTCAAATTATGGAATATACTCCAATGTTGCTGTGCCCACTGCACTGTGTACAGATCTGATCAACCCATTCATACTGCACCATATGGTTCAACTGGTTGGATAGTTTACAGGCATCTCCACTGGAGTCACAACCCTGCAGTGTCCAGAAACTGAGAGCTTGTCTGTTGTGCCTCTTTGGAACCGATGTGGCCACCAGCACAGCCATACACCGATCACATGTCTTTACAGTTTAGTTCACGCCTTAAGTTACTGCCATTCCATGCACACCAAACAGCAATGTGGTTTCCAGTCACTGAGTACATATTTGCTACTGATGGCATTTCCAATGACAGTGCAAAATTTGTTGCATTACTGTGCAGCTTAAGTGAACACACAGACATTATCAGTGACATTGTTCTGGCACCCCCAGGTAGCATCAAATACAACACCACTAAGTTAGCACTACTCTAGCACATATTGTGAATGCCAGAGCATCAGTTAAAATGAGTCATCATATATGACAAACATCTGGGAACCAGGACACCTTTGCAACTTTGGCACCAACTATGTGCACTTGTGGACATTAATCTCATGGCCAATCACACACTTATGTCTCTATGGATCATCAAACTACCACCCCAAATACGATAAACAATGATTTTGCATGGTCGCAAACCACTGGAGCAGAAATTCACACGGGTGGGTAGGATTTTTACAGTATTGCAACATAGACAATGTATCAGTGCCTTTGACAACAATCCGTGCTGGGATGCATAGAATCTATGCCACACCAGCCATTAAGAAGCAACTGAACTGACTTGACAACGTTTCACTGCCACCGAGTGTGATTTTGACTGCATCACATAGGGCGTTGACCTCCAGACAATCAAAACAAATACTCACACAGTTGGCAATGATGCCCCACATGCAGACACAGCTCAAGGCCATGGCTCTGCTGCCATCACACTCAACTTGGCAAAGCAAAACTAAACTGTAGGCCAGCATCAAGCACCCAAACAGAAAGCACAAGAGGCACAGCATATCATAACAGCAATTCAAGCCGCATAACCCTGCAACACATCAGCAAATGTCCTGTACCCTGTTTTCTTACCGCAGTGGCATACTCTGTCTTTGACTGTAATTGAAACCAACCTTTCCTCACTGAAATAGGTTTGGAACTGAGTACCTCATCTCCTGATGAAAACTTATGAACAACAACAAACATACCTGCCATTCAGCTCTGTGTGGTGAATGATTCCAGTATTCCCCTGTATGGATGCTCACCTTGCACCTTAGATCTTGACTTTGGGAAGACATTTCCATGGAACTTCCACATTGCAGATGTTTGAGAACTGGTTCTCCATGTCGATTTCCTCTGCTAGTTTCATCTCTCCCTGGATTGAACAGATTGCACACTACAACATCAAGACAGCAAGGACAGCAGTTGCTCCATCCCCAGAATCACTAGGCCCATGCCTCCAATACCACAGCTCTCTTCCATGAACACCTTCTCAAAAAGCAATCAACATATGACACAAGTGAAAAATGCCAACAAAATCTGAAAGACTGCATACCATTAGTGTTAGAACTACAACTGCTCAATCAACATTAACTTGACACAAGATTTGAAATGTAACACCTACATGAGAAAAATGGTGCCATAGGACAAAAAATTCACACAGTGATGGATGAACTTGTTATATGCTATAGTATTCCACTGCTTCTGGGAATATACTTGAATACTCAATTTTTGTACTAGTTTGTCAGTGAATAGGTGATGTAACTGTGCCATAAACAAATTATTGATGCATTATAGTGCATGCCTGATAGTTCAATTGGCATACCAAGGCAGTTTTAGTGGTACACTAGTTATAACAGTGATGTAGTCAACATGTTGTACTTACTCTTTCACTAATTTATTTTTTCAAAATCATGCACCAAAACCTCATCCGAGTCTGGCACAAAATTGATGTAATACTGAGGGTGTTATAGCTACTGCTGTTGGTCCTTATAAAACAACCACCTATTACAAAATCACTTTAAGTATTGTTTAAATTGAACATAATTAAATTTACAACTGAAATTTATGTGTTTCCATAAATTTTAGCTTAGCAGATCATGACATCTCTGGTGTGATTAGTATGTTGATATATTTTTGTCTCATATTGAAATTTCATGAAATATATATTGATAACAGTACATTATTTATTTTTGTTAATTACTTCATAATTACACCATGACTTTTGGACCTAACATTAGTTTGATGTCTTTAAATTGAGTTCTATCATATTACTACTGGTCTTTCGTACATTATTCCTACAAAGGATGCTTTCAGTTTGTGTTTACATTTGGTTTAACATATTTTTGGTTTTTAGTACAAACTTTCTATAAACTGATCAGAATTGAATACTGCTGACTTAATTTCTCCACTAGTTAATTTGTTTTGATACATACAGTAACCAAGCAATAATATAATTGACACTTCTGCATGTACATCATGTTAAGGTCACATAATAGTACCACAATCTCCAAAATATATGGAGTCATTTTATATTGTCCTATTGTGATGCGTTACATACCCCAAAGTATTGCAAATATGAATTATGTATGAGAATTTGTCACACGAATGCACCAGGATACAAAGTTTGTTATACAAAGTAATTGCGGTGGCTGTATATGTTTGTGATATGTGATTTATTCATCTCATTACATACAATTTTCAAATCAAGTGGTGATAAATTCCAGTCTATTGTTTACATTACTTAGACAATTTACATAAAGTACTGTTTTAAAATATATATCATTGCAGATATTACTAACATATGGTTATTTTTACAAATTCTTTGTGAATATCCTTCCTCTACTGCAGGAACTTGCATGCACAACCAAAACTCACCGTTGATGCATTACCATTCAGTGTCCCACTTCTCCCCAGTTTCACTCTGATGTTTTATTTTTCTTTTAAATAATACTCAGTGTCCATTGCCAGAAATTCAGTCAGAGCACAACTACAGAAAAATATAAATAATTCTAAATGATAGAAATGTGAGGTTAGGTTTTGCAGTTTCTGGCATTATACAATTAAAAGTTAAATGTCTCGAACAGTTGTATTATTAAATGATACAAGTGTATGATTAAATAATTTATGTTTCAGATATAAGAAATCAATCCAATATGCAGGTTCTTAGTAACTAGTATGTCTTGTTCGAGCATTCTAGTATGTTTTTGATTGTTTTATCAATTCATCAAGTAGCATTCACAATATATCAATATAAATGTTAAATGGAGTATAAATTGTTTTCTTATTCTTCTTTCAACTTTGCTTTGATTATTCAATAACACTGACTACTAAATTCACAGGTAGTAATTATATGTATCTATATCTTCGTAGTCATAGATGTTCCCTTTTCTATGATGATTTGTTTCTGCAATGGTAAGTGTTTATTTATTTGTTTATTTTCTTACATTAATAAATTCCAGTGGTAAATCAGTCTCAGCCTCAAATGCTCCTTTATAGACAGTCACCTCTTCATCTTTCAGTTAACATAGAGTACATAAGTGTTAAAGCATAAAGTTTTATAAGAAATCACAACTTTCTGCATATTATGGGCATAATTACACAATTGTGCATCTCTAATATTAATAACAGACAGATATTGTAAATAGCCCCTGCCATATTATAAAGTTTTGTTCCATTTGAGTGAATTTACAGGGAAACAGCAATAAGATAAATACAAGGGAAATAAATGCCTCACCAGATGAGCTTGTAATAACACATAAAAACATGGGTCCAATGAAAAATAAACTTTTGAACTTTCAGGTAGCCTTAAATAATACTGACACATTTCTGTGTGCAACAGTGCATGGCTCAGAACTAACGAAATTAAGTATAGCAATCTAGAAAATTATAAGCTAATATCACACTTTTGCAGGAAACAGTTCAGTATTGGAAACAGTTGCAAATTTGGGACAGAAAGCCTAAACTGCCCAGTACAGAAGTTCCCATTGACAAACACTCTGTAGAAAACCACTGAAAATTTATCAGTGTAAAAATTGAGTTGCATAATAGAACTTATAATATAATATCTGTGGATAGGGCACCAAGTGGTGATTTCAATAGATTTATACAAAACATGAAAACATGGATAGTGAGTGTACTGTTACACTTCTGAAAAAGTAAAGTAATTTTATGGGGATTAACTCTTTGTCTCACACAAGACTCAAAACAGAATCTGATACTTTACTTAGAACATATGGATCTCATGATATTGTTAAGAGTTTTACTAGTAAGCAAGAATACTCAATCTGCTATTGATTTTATAATTACAAATGTTGAATTCAGTAAGTATAGATGCCTGATAAATTAAATGAGCTCATCATACCACAGTTCACTATCTTTATAAATGTTGCTGTGAAGGTAAATACTCACTGCTGCTTCTCTTACAGAAACATTCATATCTATAACATAGAGTATCTACAGAAAAAATTGGAAATGAAAATTGGCCAGAATTGTACATTTATGATAATATGCTATCGTCAACCATCAGAGATAAGACTGTGAGCTGTTTTCTCTGGCCAGCAAAGCTAATGTTCCCACAGAGGGCCCCCTCTCCCACCCTGGTTGTGTGGAGCACAGTGTGCAGGTGATGGTCAGGAGGGCAGAAGTGCTGGTGGCAAGTGTGGTCTGGTGCAGGGTGTAGAGATGGTAGTCATGGAAATGGGTGGAATATGTGGATGGTGTGGCCCGCATGGGTGTGCATAGGAGGGGGAGGTGGGGAAGCTGTATCCCCCAGAATGTGTGTGTTGGGTCGGTCCGTGAGGGGGTGCTCTCCAGAGGGGGTGGATGAGCAGTGGAGAAGACCAGGTGGCTGTTATCAATGCAATGTGATTGCAGAGTTGTGGGGTTGACATTATCAGCTAAGGTGTGGTGTACTGTGGATTCAGGTAATACCATGCAATCATTGTGGGACCCCTGTGACTATCAGCTCCTCATCTGTAACTGTGAGCATCTGGAAAGAAGGGGATGCAGTCGCAGGGGGGAGAAGGGTCGGGAGGAGGGGGAACCCACCATGATGGTAGAGTCCATATCTGGGGGCTCATCAGTGAGATACCAGGCAGGTTCAGTTGGTTGATAGACACCATGATTGGCTTGCCGTTAAGCAGAATGTCATAGGTGTTGAGGCAGTGTCAGGGAACTCTATGCAAGCCCAAGAATGGAGCCTGGAGTGTGGCACGGGCAGTATTGTCACACAGGATGAGATGGTTGCACATGGCTAGGTCTTTGGAGATGAAAATTTTAGGAGGGGTATGAGGGGAGGGGAGGGGGGAGCGGGAAGAACATGAAGATTGTCAATGTGACACCAGATGATGTCAACCAAGGTGGGAAGCACGGTTGGCACAGGGGTGTGGTCAGAAGAGACAAAATCTCTGGGGAGGGATAGTGTCTCACCATAAAAAAATTTGGCTAATGAGGCAGCGCAGTCTTGTTTATGCACCATGCAGATGCCAGGAGTGCCAACAGGAGTGCATCAGATCATTCAGCCCTGTGGCACATAAGAGCAGCCTTTAGGGTGCAATGCCACCTCTCGATAAGCCCATTGGCTTGAAGGTGGTAGGTGATGGTTTTGTAACAGGTACTGCCACACAGTTTAGAGAGTTCAGCAAACAGCAAGGACATGAAGTGCCTACCTTGGTCCTTGGTTATGGAGGTAGGGTAGCCAAAACACATGAAGCAGGTAGGCACAAGAGCTCCAGCAACTGTGTCAGCAGTGATGTCTTGGATGGGGTTTGCCTCAACCCAGTGTGTTACCCAGTCAACAATGGAGAGGAGATAGCGGTAGTTGCTGGACAGGGATGGGGACCAACCAGGTCCACATGAATGTGTTGGATGTGCCCCTTCAGTGTCTGGAATGTGCCTAGTGGGGGTCGAGTGTGCCAGGTGGTTTTACATCGCTGGTATGGTACACAGGCACTCGTCCACAACTTTCAGTCTTGCATAACATGAAGCCAAACATGTCGCTCAGTTACTCGTATAAGACGAGTAGTAGGTTTGACACCAGGGTGGGCAAAGTTGTGAAACAGGCCGAAAATAATTCTGTGGAATTCTTGTGGGATGAGTGGGCACACCTGGGACGTGTCACAGAAGACAGGGTGGGTTGAATCAGGGATAAACTTTGGCTCAATGATGAGGGTGGAGGAGGCATCATTTGAGAGGTCCTGTGGCTGAGGGTCATCCTACTGAGCCTGTCAAAGTTGATCGTGGCCAAGATGGCACTGATGCATGTCAAGTAGTCAGGACTATGTTGTCTGGGCCTTTCGCATGATGGACAGTGAATTGTGTGATATATTCGAGGTGACGGTAATGGCAGAGGCTCTTGTCCTTGGATGGGCTACAGATTGTGTCAGCTAGGGGCTTGTGATCCATGTAAATGACCAGGAGGTGGCCTTAAATATCTTCTCTGAAATGCCACAGGACCTTGTAAATGGCTAGTAGCTCCTGGTCATTAGCTGACCATTTGTACTGTGCATCAGTCAGCTTATGGGAGAAGAAGAGCAAGGGTTGATTGGAGCCATTGCCTTCACGCTGAAGGACAGTTCCTATCACAAAATCAATAGCGTCAGCAGTGATGTACAGGGGAGTTTCTGGAATCAGGTGAGCCAAGTTGGCTTCCTGAACCAGATCGTCCTTGATTGCTTGGAAGGAGTATTGCATGTCTTTGGTTCACATGAGATTCCTGTGACACACTGGAGTTTTGATTTTGAGGGCCTGTTTTAAGGTTTGCTGCAGGGCAGCAGCATGTGGCAAGTGAAGGTGATAGAAATTGACCATCCTGAGGAAACAGCAGAGTTCACGATAGTTGAATGGTGGCGGTAGGTTATCAATCATCTCTGTGCTCTCTGGAGTTGGGTGGATGTGGGAAACATTAACAATGTGACACAAGAAGGTGACTTGCATATGACAGAGTTGACATTGTCAGTGTCGATTATTGCACCATTGGCTTTGGGATTGCTGAGAACTCGTTCAAGGTGGGCAGAATGAGAATCCGTGTCCAGTGAAAAAAAATGAGGATATTGTCCAGATACACATAAAGAAAGGAAAATTTAAAAAGCAGGCTGTCTATAAAGCATTTCCAGGTCTGCACAGTGCTTTTGGCCCATAAGGCATAAAAAGGAAATCAAACAATTCAAAAGGTGTGGTTATGGCAGACTTGTGAATATCATCTTTGAACATTGGTATCAACAGATACACCTCCTTACAGCCAATTACATTGAACACTAGCACCGGCAAGATGTTAGGATGTTAGGGACTGGGTAATTGTCCACGAGTGTGTGAGTATTCAAGGCACGATAATCTCTGCAAAGTCTGTCTGAGCTGTCCTTCGTAGGGACAGGGCAGATCGGTGAGGCCGAGCTGTATCTGATGGGTGAATGATGCCAGTTTATAATGGTCTGGAGGTGGTCAGGTGGTAGACATCTGGGGTGCTGACTAACCAGCAGGCCGGGTGTGTTGTTAATGTGGTGCACCGAACCATTGTCGGTGGCTGACAAAATTAAAAGATCATGTGGGGTGAAGCCATTGGTAGAGAGATTGTGAGTGCAAGCTGCATGGAGGTCAGTGTCCTGAGCAGCAGAAATGACATCAGAGGTTTGGTCACAGTGTGGCAAACAACTCCAAGTGCAGGCACTGGCTAGCAAGGGCAGTGGCGTATTGTGCAGGCATGGTCAGGGTGGGGGTAAGGCTGTTCTGTGTGGGTGCAGAGCAAGAGGCACCATACTGCACAGGCACAGAGGTGGTGTGGCAGCCACTTTCTGTCACGGATGCAGGGGTAGGGGAGGAGAGCGGCAGAAGTGCCAGCGTGGCACAGATGACGTCAGGTGGCAAAGGAGTGGGCACAGAATAAGCAACAGGTTATGTACTAACCTGGGTAAATGGTGAGGTGGGGCAGCTGCAACAGGAAACTCAGGATGTTGGGTTGCAGGTGCAGGTCCATAAGCACAGGCAGTAGGTGAGGAAAAAACGGGGGCACTTGAGGGTGGAGTGAGCCTCTGTGAGTTCTACCTGTGGTGCCTGGATGTGCCTGTGTAGGGTGCATTGTCCTGTCAGAGGCGAGTGTCTCTTGCATATCCATATGCTGTTGACAGTTGTGTATTAAGCAGTGAGCACAGTCCACACACTCTTGTCGGTACCATTGTGTGGGCACGGCTGAGGGTGAAGGAGTGTCAGCATTATCGCACGGGGCAGTGAAGCAGCCGAGGTCTGTATACTGTCAGATGCACGGTCAGGAGGCATGTAGTTGAGTTCATTTGCATGCAGGTGAAAGGCTCATAGGAAGTCAGCATCCAGGACTAGCTCTGTAACATCAGTGATGATGAACGACCACATGAAGGGTGTAGTGAAGCTGAGGTCTAGAGTCTGTGTCTGGATATCCTTAATGGCAATAGGAGAGTCCTTAGCATCAGTCAAGTGGAGGCACTGGTCTTCAGATGTAGGCAAGGCAGGTGTGTGAGGTGCCATGCTGATCTGTTATCCAGTGTTAAACAGGAAATGTAGCCTGCTGATGTGGTCAAGGACATACGGATGGTTGTCCGGAGCAACATAGAAAGCCTGTGGTCAGATGATGACTTTGTGTGTCGAGGTGGCTAATGCTTCATTCGGGGCTCAGGGGTGTCTACCGCAGGCCGTGAAGTGAGTGGGTAGAGACGAGGTTGGCAACAGAGGCACACAGTGTCGCCGAAGTGGACACGGTACCAACAGAGGAGAGACTGCATGTGCATGGCTGCCAATGTATGTGGAGTAACAGCTGGGGCCAAGTTTGTTTTGTAAACACAGGGATGGTGGCTACTGTGACATCAGCAGTGGGTGGCGCTGGGAGCACTTGGCAATTGTTAGTGGCTGCAGGAGATTTCGCATGTGGCAGTACAGTGTGCATATCCATACCCTCGTTGGGAGCTTTGTTGATGCTGTGCCCAAGTCGAGAAGGGGTGAAAATGCAGTTGACCAGGGCAGGTGGACGTCGAGAGACTGGTTACTTGTGGTGAGTAAAGTCATCTGCACCAGGGATTTGAACTCGTGCATCAGGTGGACACACATCTGGTGCGGGCCACAATGCAGTTGGCACGGATTGGTAGTCCAAGTCATGAAATGTTAATGGAATGCAGGGTAGACATTTAACTGGTAGAGTCTGTAATAAAGTCAATAAGTGGATTGTTAATTGCATTGTATTGTTGTGCCTCTGCGATCTACAACAAGGCTGCAGTGTGAGAACTGCCACTGTCATTTTTTATCACTTGGGCAACATAGAGGACACTGTTCATATCTGTCAATAGCAAGGGGCACAAGAGATCACAGAAATTTGTGATCAGCATAACACTATGGAGGTGTGATGGCCATGTTGTTGCAATGCAAATTTGCCCTATTTTAGCATTCACTCGAAGTTTGGGGTCCCCAATGTTGAACTCTGGTATATTGTGAAAGCGAACGATAGACAACACAATGGTATGGAGTACATGGCACACTTTATTTTAGAGAAACTTGATACATACAAGAATATGCAACATAACACACCCAGGTCATTGAGCAAACTGAACTGCTATCATCAACTGTCAGAGACAAGACTGCAAATCATTTTCTCTGGTAAGTGATGCTAATGTTCCTACAAATGCAAAAATGTAATCTCAGAGGCATTAGATCAAGGCAAAAATCCTCTTGGTATATTTTGTGACTTATCAAAAGCTTTAAACCTAGTTGACCATGATATTTCAAAAAGTTGATCACTGCAGGATAAGAGGAACAGCTCTTAGTACCAATAAATCATACCTGCAAGAAAGGAAACAAAAAGTAGACATACAATTCAAACAAAAGATATATTTATCAGAATTTTGACAAATAAATCATGGTTTACCACAAGGCAGAATATTATGACCCTTGTTGCTTCTGATATATATAAATGACTTACCTCTTAATATTGAAAGCCAAATGATTCTTTTTGCAGATGATACCACTAGCATAACCATTTGTGCAAATGTAAATGAGGCCGTAACAAAAAGGAAATTATACATGAATCTATAACTCAGTGGCTTGGAACCAACAGGCTAAGTCTCAATAAAGAGAAAACTAAAATGATACTATTTAAGAACAATAGCAGAAGGAGAATAGAGGATCTGCCACAACTGCAAGAACTGAATAGGAATGTAGTTCAATTCACAAATTTCTTAGGACTCAACGTAGATGACTATTTACTGTTGAAAGACTATGTTGCTACTCTGACAAGCTCACTAAGTTCAGCTATATGTGCCATCAGAAACATTAAATGCCCAGTAACAGATGATGCTATGTGAATGGTGTGTTCTTCACATTTTAATGCTATCATAACCTATGGAACGGAAATATGGGGTCAGTCAAGTGATGCAAGGAAATTTTTCTAACTGCAAAATCAGAATAATGCCTAAGGGAAGAAGAAAAGATAGCTGTAAGCCATTGTTCAAGAAATATAAAAGTTTAACTTTTTGTAATGTGTACACACATAAAATACTACTGTTTGCATGGGAACATAAAAACAAATCTGATAAAAATGAAGATATACATAAACATGCAACCAGAAACAGTATAAAGTTCCAGAACATAACACAACTAAACCAGAAAGAAGTATTGTTTATATAGCAATAATACTGTTCAATTCCAATCAGTGGAACAAATTTTATTTGCGTGGCTGCATGTCCGAAATTTACTGGGCTGTTCATTACACTGTAAAAAGCTGAAAATGCAAACTGTACAACTGTTTACCATCTCATATTTCAAATATTAGCCTGAAAGAGAAATTTAAGCAAACACCAACACTATTGCTTATGGAAAGTCTTTTCTATTCAGTCAATGAATACATACTAAATGCAAAAAAAATTATAAATACACATATAGTGTAATGGTATTAAATGTGCACAGACAGATACACAGTAAATTCAAGATGTGTTCTTACGAGTGGCAGAATAGAAATAAAATGTGTATAAGTAGACTGTACAGTAAGTAAAAATTTATAATTTTGTATGATGCTACTGAGTGAGGTGGTGCAGTGGTTAGCATTTGGAAGCATGACAGTTCAAACCCGCATCTAGCCATCCTGATTTAGGTTTTCCATGATTTCCCTAAATCATTTCAGGCAAATGCTGGGATGGTTCCTTTGAAAGAGCACAGCTGATTTCCTTCCCATTCCTTCCTTAATCCAAGCTTTTGTTTCATCTCTAATGACTTAGTTGTCAACAAAACATTAAACACTAATCTCCTCCTCCTCCTTGTATGATGCTATTGTATTTAAAACTGATATACACAGATAATAATTAAGTTGTGTATATGCTCATTATTATGTTAAACTGACAATTCTAACATGATGTTGGATATGATCCATATAGGTATATCCAAAGCTGCTAAATAAATAAATAATAATCATCTCAACTTGTTTCTTCAAATATATAACTAATATTTGTATATGACATTATGTGTAAGTACATGACATGGCAAGACCTTCCACAGAGTAGTTATCATTAAAAAGATTGTGTACCTTATGAAACAAAAGTAATTTTGCCATATAGAAAATGTGGACTAGTCTCGTCTCTGATGAAATGCAATAGGTTTTTACTGTCATGAAATAGTTTTGTAAATAGTAACACATTCAATGGAACACTAGTGTCTATTCACAATAAGAGCAATTTTTTTAGCTTGTACAACATCAGTAGTGTGATATACAATTCAGTTGATAACTTTATATGAGGGTTGGAACTTAAATAGTGGCAACTATTAATTCACAACTGATACAAAAGAGTTACTTGTTTGCACCTGTTACTGTTCTTCAAAGTAGTCACCAGTGTTGTGTAGAACCCATTTCCAGTGATGTGGAAGGCGTAGTGTACTGTTAGCAGAGCCTGTTCTGCTGATGGTGTGAGTGGAACAGTCAACTGCCTATTGAATCTCTGGAACAGTTCTGAAGCGAATGCCACAAAGTGGTTCCTTCATCTTCAGAATCAAATCAAAGTCACAAGGAATTAAGTCCGGGGAGTATGGTGGATGGTACAGTACCCCCCAGTCCCATCGACCGAACAGAGCAGCCACAGCTTGCGCTGTATGCGCTCAGGCATTGTTGTGCAAAATGATGGGTGGTTGCTCAGAAAGTGTCACCACTTCTTTCGCAAAGCTGGTCGCAGGTGATGGTGACTTTTATTTGATTCTGAAGATGGAGGAACCACTTAGTGGCATTTGCTTCAGAACTGTTCCAGAGATTCAACAGGCAGTAGACCACTCCATTTGCACCATCAACAGTACAGTCTCTGATAATAGTATACTAACGTGCGCATCATATATCTTGGCGGCCGAGTTTAGGTTCGTTCTGCGCATCTGATGTCACAAAACACAGTCAGCCAATGAACAGAGAACGACGTTGCCAGATCTCGACAGCAGTGCAGAGCACGGACGAGTGTCTTCAGTTTTAGAAACGTTCAGTCATAAATAAAGTAATAGAACAAAAGCAATGTCTTGATAGCAGACTTTCTTTTACAGAAAGTTTGGAAAAAGCATTCTTTATACCAATTGATTCATATTCTATTAATTAATTAAACCAAACAAGCAATAAGACTCCTAATTCAGGCGATAGCAAGGAAAGGTGTTTGTTTCAATCTCACGAACTGCTTTTTCGCAATAAAGAACAGCGGTAATTGTTTATTTCCTACTGTACTTCGACGAAGCGTTTATAAGTAGTTGCGTTAGGTGTTAGAGTCCTTATGGAGTTACAGTACTCGATGAGCTGAGGTAGCAGAACGGTTAAGGTGTTAGGCTGCCAAGTGAAAGGTGATGAGTTCAAACCTTGTGTGGTGCTTATATTTTCTTTATTTAAAAACAATATTGGAGTGCCTTACTTCACGATTTTTTTCGTTTGAATGAAATTTCTAGTGCTTTGCCTCTTCATTAACTTTTTTGCTGCTGCAGACACGTGCTCCCCGCATTTGTCATCACTGCACTTCTTGCCTGTGCAGACACATGGTGTTCCCACTGCTTTGACACACTTATCATTCGATTTCACAAAAACTATTTGGCCAAAAAATTTGATTTTTTCACGTCTTCTTGCCTGATACCTTCCCCCCATAAATGACTTAATATTGTTTTGATGTGCAGCATTAAATGTAGTAAACCATTGCACGAAATTTTGAAGAGTTTGCAGAGGTAAAAGTCCATAGCGTATACTTTCCGTATGGTCAATTTTAGTTGCCACAATGTTGAGAATGAAATGTGGACAAGATACCTAAATTTCATATAATATTTACTGTATAACAATATCTCATTTAATTTAAGTACCACATAGGTGTTGTATGTAATATTGAGAAATATTCCGTCTTTCGCGACTGTAATAAAAAGTTTTATATACACACGGCGCATTTGGCTTTATTTTAAAGCACTTCCATCGGTGAAAGGTATGGCACATACACAATGGTATTCATGTTCTATTTCTTGTTTTTGTTCCACAGTCGCAGTTTTACCAATGGTATTGAAATATATCCCTCTTCTGCAACTGTAATAAGCGACTTATTTAGACCAGACGCGTGTCTCTCTTTAGAAGCATCATAAGAGGACTGTATTTTGTGTCTTCCATTGCCAAGTCACCTTTCATAGTTTTGTGCTGCGGTAGCACAATATTCAACGTTTGTGTTGGCTCATCAGTGTTTTAGCAAATAAATGCTGTTTGTGTGTGCCACACACAAAATTATATATTAGACATAGCTCTGAGCACTTCACTGACAGACGGTATATTCAAGTCCTAATGTTTTTGTAAGTCCACAGTTTTGTTTAATGTATTTTGTCTACTTCCTTTTGATTGATTGAAGTGCTTTAAAATAAAGCCAAACGTGCCCAGTGTAAGTAAAACTTTTGTTACAGTCGCGAAAGGTGGAATATTTCTCAATATTACATACGACACTTATGTGGTACTTAAATGAAATATATAGTTATCTTGTCCACATTTTATTCTCAACATTGTGGCAACTAAAATCGACCATACGGAAAGTATACTCTATGGACTTTTACCTCTGCAAACTCTTCAAAATTTCGTGCAAAGGTTTACTATATTTAATGCTGCATAATAACTGCGTTGAACATCGAAACAAAATTAAGTCATTTATGGGGGGAAGGTATCAGTCAAGAAGATAGGTAAAAATCTAATTTTTGAGCCAAATAGTTTTTGTGGAATCGAATGATAAAGAGTGTCAAAGCAGTTGGAACACAATGTGTCTGCACAGGCGAGCAGTGCAGTGACAAAATCGCCCACAGCGCGGAATGCAGGGAGCACGTCTTTGTAGCAGCGAAAGGGTTAATGCGGCCGTGGTGGCTTTACTTCATGAACTGCGCGCTCCCCCCTAAACGTAAGCTTGCGAACTATGGCACTGCTTCTATTGGCGCGTGCGTCGTGTGCAACTGGCAACGCAGCAATCTCCCGCGTCTGGGCGGGCATGCGCGAGCCGCCAAGATAAAAGAATTGAACTATACACCTTCCACATCACTGACAACGGGATCCACACAACACTAGTGACTACTTTGAAGGACAGTAACAGATGCAAACATGTAACTCTTTTGTATCAGTTGTGAATAAATAGTTGCCACTATTTAAGTTGCAACCCTCGTATTAGCTTCAATATCAATAGTTCTTACAGATTGTCATCCTTTGATAACAATTTACTCTCATCATTTTTTGTGGAATTATATATGTGCATAGCCAAGTGTGTGCACATGTGAATTTTATATAAATAGCATGTAATCAACTCTGTTTCACTGAGTATTAACTTGTGTAAGTATTGCTTTCACAATAGTGTAACTTACAACAATGGTTATATTCTGCTTAAACAGCTTTGTGAATATAATGGAACTGTTGGACATTAATAATAGGTAGTTCATTTTTATTTCTTATGAGTGTGTAGGAAATGGCAAGACCTGGTGAGAACTAATAAGAGAAAACTTTGCATTTATTTCTTTCAGATATATTGTAACTGGTGACAACCAATAAGGGAAAGCTTTCAGAGTATCTTTGTTGTACTTTGATCTATTATTTATTACAGAAGAAGTGTAGCTTCTGATACATAATCCCTGCAAGCTCCCGGCTACCATACAATCATAAACATGCAGCTTTCCATTCAATGGTGCTCACCTCATATCTGTTCCACTATCCAAATCAGCCTTCAAAACAGAATTAAAGATCATCAAACAAATTGCTTCCAGCAATGGCTATAGCTATGCCCTGATTGATAATATTCTACAAAAATAGAAACTGAATAAACTTACATCACTTCTGCACTCTGGCCAACAACAATCACTTGTTAGTTTCAAAGCCTGGTGCAAATTTCCCTATCTTGGCAACAATGCAGACAGCGCTGCAAAAACATTGAAGTCTCACAAAAAAAAAAAAAAAAAAAAAAAAAAAAAAAAAAAAAAAAAAAACGGTATATTGGTCAGTCAGGCAGAGCTGTGCCAATTAAGCTACATGAACCTGAGAGAAGCTGACGATTAAAAAAGAAATATTCAACCTTTGCTGGTCATCTTCTAGCATAGAACCATCCAAAAGAAGCAGAAAGATGACCCTACTAGAAATAATGGAAATCAACAAACACATGGCACAGAATGCCAGCCAAGTACTAAACTATCAAAGTGTACATTCATTTTACTTCTCATCCTTTATTATATGTATCTCTGTATAAAAACTTTCTTTGTTCACCCCCCCCCCCCCCCCCCCACCATTTTTTAAAATGTAATCATTGTAATATTTTTCTTATGTATCCTATGTGAACTCTTTATCACTTTTGTATTTTCTGTACAAATGATATCTGTGTAGGTAACACATCACGTTTATCTGTGTTTGCAACATTCAATTGTCACCTGAAGATGGCCTGAGAAGCTAAAAACTGGTTCATGAGAAAATAAATGCAATTTTGCAGAATATTAGGAAGTGTTTTCCTAATAATAATAATAATAATAATAATAATAATAAACCCCATGGAGACCCGGGAAAAGAATAGGCCTCCGGTATGTTCTGCCAGTCGTAAAAGGCGACAAAAAGAACAAACCACTAATAGGGCTAACCCCCCTTTTAGTGTGATTAGTTGGTTCAGGGCAGAACAAATGAAGCCTCGGACAAGCGCTGTCATGGTCGGGGACAACACTTCAACCCTATGCCCGTCCACAATGGTAACAACACTGCTAAATACACAGAAAATGATTTAAATCCAAATAGAGGTGTTTTGCAGGATATGCTTCCTGCAACCACTCTAGAAGGAAAACAAAGACAGAGGATGAGATGGTCAGATGACGTTAACCGACACCTCATGTTCTGTTATTACCAAGTAACAAACTTAGGAACCAACACAACTGGATACAGATCACAAGTATACACAAAATTTATTACCAGATACCCAGAATTAAAATTTTTAATAGAACAATGACTAGCTGATCAGATCCATGTAATAATAAAAAATAACAGGATACCCCAATCAGAATTAGAAAACATCAAACAACAAATACAACAAATACTGGAACAAAATAATGTGCAATCAGAAGAAGAAGAAAATACAGTAATGGACTCAAACATCCCAGAGCAAACAAACAAAGAACACCACACATCAATTAAACAATCAGAGGAAAACGACATCTTAAGACGGCCACCAGAACAAGCACAAATAGAACATGAAGTGACACACATGTCAGATATAGAAGAAAAATTTCAGCTAACATATATAGAATACAAAGACACAAATACAGACATTAGACCATTCTTGCATTGACCACCAATTAATCCACAAGTTGAAACAACAATAACAACTATCAACACAATCATACACAACAAAATAAATGAAAATACAACTATGGAAGAGTTACAACTACTGGTTTATGTAGGAGCACTCACTACACTAAATATACACACCAGGCAGAGATCAGAACAAACCAACACAGAAGAAACCCACAAAACCAGCATGGCAACACAGGCTACAGATCAGAATAGAAAAACTGAGAAAAGACATTGGACAGCTAACACAATTTATAAGAAATAAAATATCAGACAAAAAATGAAAAAGGTTAGGTAAAATCTCACAACAAGAAGCAATAGAGCAATTAGATGAAAAGAAGCAGAAATTACAAGCATTGGCCAAACGACTTAGAAAATACACAAAAAGTGAAAATAGAAGGAAACAAAACCAAACATTCAACACAAACCAAAAGAAATTTTATCAGATAATAGATAACACACACATTAAAATAGACAACCCACCAAACATAACAGACATGGAACACTTCTGGAGCAACATATGGTCAAACCCTGTACAACATAACAGGCATGCACGGTGGATACAAGCAGAAACTGACACATACAAGATGATACCACAAATGCCCGAAGTGATAATTTTGCGACATGAAGTCACCCAAGCAATTAATTGTACACACAATTGGAAAGCCCCTGGAAAAGATAAAATAGCAAATTTCTGGCTGAAGAAGTTCACCTCAACACATTCACATGTAATTAAATTATTTAACAGTTACATTGCAGACCCATACACATTCCCTGATACACTTACACATGGAATAACTTATCTGAAACCTAAAGATCAAGCAGACACAGCAAACCCAGCAAAATATCGCCCCATAACATGCCTACCAACAATCTACAAAATATTAACTTCAATCATTACACAGAAATTAATGACACATACAACAGAAAAAAATTATAAATGAAGAACAAAAAGGCTGTTGCAAAGGAGCACGAGGATGTAAAGAGCAACTGATAATAGATGTAGAGGTGACATATCAAGCTAAAACTAAACAAAGGTCACTACAGTACGCATACATTGATTACCAAAAAGCTTCTGATAGTGTACCCCACTCATGGTTACTACAAATATTGGAAATATACAAAGTAGATCCTAAATTGATACAGTTCCTAAACATAGTAATGAAAAACTGGAAAACCACACTTAATATCCAAACAAATTCAAATAATATCACATCACAGCCAATACAGATTAAGCGTGGAATATACCAAGGAGACTCATTAAGTCCTTTCTGGTTCTGCCTAGCTCTGAACCCACTATCCAACTTGCTAAATAATACAAATTATGGATACAATATTACTGGAACATACCAACACAAAATCACACATTTGCTATACATGGATGATCTAAAACTACTGGCAGCACAACTCAACCAATTACTAAAGACAACAGAAGTATTCAGCAATGATATAAATATGGCTTTTGGAACAGACAAATGTAAGAAAAAGAGCATAGTCAAGGGAAAACACACTAAACAAGAAGGTTACTTATTGGATAACCATAGCGACTGTGTAGAAGTGACGGAAAAAACATATGCCTATAAATATCTAGGATACAGACAAAAAATAGGAATAGGTAATACAAATATTAAAGAAGAACTAAAAGAAAAATATAGACAAAGACTAACAAAAATACTGAAAACGGAATTGACAGCAAGAAACAGGACTAAAGCTATAAATACCTATGCTATACCAATATTGACCTACTCATTTGGAGTAGTGACATGGAGTAACACAGACCTAGAAGCACTCAATACACTTACACAATCACAATGCCACAAATATAGAACACATCACATACATTCAGCAACAGAAAAATTCACATTAAGCAGAAAGGAAGGAGGAAGGGGATTTATCGACATAAAAAACCTACATTATGGACATATATATCTAAAAACACAGATGATGTGACTTACTGAACGAAAGTGCTGGCAGGTCAATAGACACACAAACAAACACAAACATACACATGAAATTCAAGCTTTCGCAACAAACTGTTGCCTCATCAGGAAAGAGGGAAGGAGAGGGAAAGACGAAAGGATGTGGGTTTTAAGGGAGAGGGTAAGGAGTCATTCCAATCCCGGGAGCGGAAAGACTTACCTTAGGGGGAAAGAAGGGGTATACACTCGCACACACACACATATCCATCCCCACATACACATACACAAGCTTGAATTTCATGTGTATGTTTGTGTTTGTTTGTGTGTCTATCGACCTGCCAGCACTTTCGTTCGGTAAGTCACATTATCTGTGTTTTTAGATATATTTTTCGCACGTGGAATGTTTCCCTCTATTATATTCTACATTATGGACAGGTAGACAATTTAAGAAAATTCTTTATAGAACGAGCAGAAACTAGCAAAATACACAAAGCAATCACTCATATAAATACATCGCCTACACCATTGCAATTTCATAACCACTTCTACAACCCTTTAGCTCACATAACATCAACAGATACAAAGAAAGTAAATTGGAAAAAGTAAACACTACATGGCAAGCAACCGTATCATCTAACACAGCCACACATTGATCAAGACGCATCCAACACATGGCTAAGAAAAGGCAATATATACAGTGAGATGGCAGGATTCATGATTGCAATACAGGATCAAACAATAAACACCAGATATTACAGCAAGCATATTATTAAAGATCCCAATACCACAACAGATAAATGCAGACTTAGCAAACAACAAATAGAAACAGTAGATCACATCACAAGTGGATGTACAATACAAGCAAATACAGAACACCCCAGAAGACATGACAATGTAGCAAAAATAATACATAGCAACTTGCCATAAAACATAAACTAATAAAACAACACGTTCCCACATACAAGTATGCACCACAAAATGTACTGGAGAATGATGGATACAAATTCTGCTGGAACAGAACCATTATAACAGATAAAACAACACCACATAACAAACCTGACATCATACTCACCAATAAAAAAGAAGAAATTAACACAACTAATTGAAATATCCATACCCAATACAACAAATATACAGAAGAAAACAGGAGAAAAAATTGAAAAATACATCCAACTGGCTGAGGAAGTCAAAGACATGTGGCATCAGGATAAAGTTGACATCATACCAATTATACTAGCAACTACAGGAGTCATACCATGCAATATCCACCAGTACATCAACGCAATACAGCTATCCAAACGTATATATACAACTACAGAAATCTGTAATTATTGATACATGTTCAATTACCCGAAAGTTCCTAAATGCAATGTAATATATACCATACAGTTAAAAGGAAGTCACGCTTGATCAAGGTCCGCGTCACTTTCCATTTTTAACCAGACGTAACGTCTGAGACAGGAAAGAGAAATAATAATAATAATAATAATAATAATAATGTCCATGTTAACTTTACAGTCTTGGACATCGTCATTTTTTGTACAATTATATCAATATCATGTCATTCCAAGAATGAATACATACATCAAGTAACACATTGTATATCATTCCATGCAATAATGTTATAAACACATTAGCACATTATATATTACTCCATACATATAATGATTATATACATTAATTAGCCAATTATAACAATACCACCACTAATATACTGCAGTATGTAAAAGAATAAACTAACAGTACTGCAGCTCAGAATTATTTTAATGAGTATAAACATCTTTCTATTAACCAATTTTTCAATTTGCTCTTGAAAAGATTGCCTTGGAGTTGCTTTATATTTTTTGGCAACTTATTGTAGAATTGTCTCCCAGTTACCTATGGACTGTGGTCTGTAGCCTTCTTGTTAGTCCGTATCCTATGATAGTCACTTTTGGCTCGAGTATTGCAATTATGGATGTCACTGCTCGTTACACTATTTTCCTCGTTCTCTTTTACAAACATTATGGTCTTAAATACATAAAATGAGTAAACAGTCAGTAATTTATAATTTTTGAAATAGTCCCTACAGCACAGGCGTTTGCTTACATTAGCAATTATCCTAACTGCTCTCTTTTGAAGCCTGAAAATGTGATCCATATAGACAGTGGGTGCCCAACCCCAGACCTGGATCCCATATTGCAGATGTGAGTGTATTAACCCATAATACACTTGATTAAGGACAAGGGGAGCTACTATATTTGCAAGACATTTTAGTAAGTAAATATTACTAGAAACCTTTATACAGGTGGAGCCGATATGCTCTTTCCAAGTGAGATGTTCATCAATCAATATGCCTAAAAACTTATGTTTGTCAGATGTTTCAACTGTAGAAAGTGATTGAGTTAGAGTACTATTAAAATGTAGCAAGAAGGAAAGTGAAGATATAGTGTGTGTTAGCTCCGCAAATGTGAACAAAAACAGTGGTAAAAAGTGTGCAAAATGTAAAAAACGAAACATTTACAGTGAAGAGAAATGTGTTACATGCCATATGATTGTAAAAATATCAGAAGAAAGGATGGGAAAATCGACAAATTTCGTTAACGCAATCACGAGTATAGCGTCCACATCGTCTTCTGGTCAACCTCGTGGTGAACATTATCGTGTATACTCAGACAAATGCTACTGCAACAAGCGAGCGGCGAAAGGTATTATGTGTGTTAAATGCAAAACTTTATACCATTACAGTTGTGCAAGTGCTAATCCGAAACAAAAATTCTGGGCTTGTCGGGAATGTTATGTAGATGACATTGAAAAAAAATTGATCAGTGCAGAATGCGAAAGTGAAGTGATTGCAACGTTGCTAAGTGAGATCGGCGTTTTAAAACGTAAATATGAGGCCTTAACACAAGACGACCTACAGCCTGATATATTAAAATATAAAAGCGAACTGCAAGAAGCAAAAATAATAATAAGTTCATTAATGAATCTTTCGAATCTGGATACTCTCTGGAGTACCTAAAACAAGCAAAAGTTATACCTATCCTTAATAACGGAGATGTGGAAAATGTAGAGAACTACAGGCCGATTTCTATACTGTCTATTATTTGTAAAGTAATAGAAATACTAGTCAAAAAGAGACTGCTAAATTAGCTGAATAAATATAATCTTCTTTCCAATGACCAATTTGGTTTTAGGCCCGGAAAAGGCACACAATATGCTATAGCACAGTTCACTAAAGTAATTTTAGAAGCACTGGACAAAGGTGAAAATGTAAGTGGTATCTTTTTAGACTTGTCCAAGGCCTTTGATACAGTTGACCACAAAATCTTACTTCATAAATTAGGGCGAATAGGAATAAAAGGTGTGACAAAGAAGTGGTTCAAATCATACTTGGAAAACAGAGTTCAACGAGTTGAGATATCACAAGTTTCAAATAATTCCCTTATAAAACACCTGTCTGACCCAGAAAATGTGAATATAGGCGTCCCACAGGGAAGTGTATTAGGCCCAATATTGTTTCTTATATACATTAACGACTTCCCACAAAGTATCAGACATGGCGAACAAATACTTTTTGCTGATGACAGCAACATAGTAATAACAGGTGAAAATCCAACACAACTGTCAGAAAGAGCAAACGAGGCTCTCAATGATGTCCACAACTGGTCATTAAAAAATAAAGTAACCCTAAATGTAAAGAAAACTAACTATATTAACTTCCAATTGAACAAAAAACACAATGCCACTAGAATAAAAGTTAATAATAATTAATTAGAATGTGTAACAAGTACCAAATTCTTAGGGATGAATGTAGACAGCCAACTGAAATGGACAAACCATGTCAACATTTTGGCAAAGAAATTATCCACAGCATGCTATGCTCTTAGAATCCTTGCACCGGTATGCAATAATACCTGTCTTAAAATAACATATTACGGATATCTACACTCAGTCCTCAGCTATGGGATCATGTTTTGGGGAACAAGTGCCAGTAACATACAAACTGTGTTCAAAGTACAAAAAAGAGCCATAAGGATGATAACAAATAGCAACAACAGGGCCCACTGTCTAGAATTATTTAGAAAGCTAGGAATTCTAACTGTTTCTTGTGAGTATATCTTTCAGAACATAATGTTCATTAAGAAAAATCTCAACATGTACAACACAAACAGCCTAATACATGACCATGAAACAAGAGCTTGTCACCACCTCCATCTAGATAGAAAGAACAAGGCAAAGACGCAAAAAAGTATATTTTATAATGGAATAAAACTGTATAACAAATTACCACAAGAAATTAAAGAAATAAATGAGCCCCTCACTTTCAGACAAAAGCTTAAAACCTTTTTAGTAAGTAAAAGTTGTTATACTGTAAAAGAATATTTAACATAGATGTAGATTATTAGCAACATATGACATTATCACCAAAATATTACGTAATTATAAATATGTGTATGACTAGTTATAAAAACTACACAAAATATGAGAAACCTGTTTAATTGTAAATGTATGGGTGCTCATGTGTTGTAATCTGATGACATCCATACAATATTTATTGTTCCACGGATGGATGAATAAATAAATAAATAAATAAATAAACTAATGAACTACAAAGCCAGGCCTCACATAGAAAACATGCAGAGATCGATGAATTTCAACAGAAAATGCATACCAGCAAAGCGAAAATCTGTGCCCAAGTGAAATATTTGTCTCCAAGAATAAATAATAAATCTTCACGAAATCTCACTGAGTTAAATATCTACTCAGATAGCCATGGACGCGGACTGGCGGAAGTACTACGAAACCATTACGATCTGAAAGTATGCAGTCTTGTGAAACCAGGAGCACCAATGCGGGAAATTATTAGGGACGTTTTCTGGACAAACAAGACAACAAAAATCGTCATGTTGTCTTAATTGGAGGAGCAAATGACGTGTATTGTAACGAGTTAGCTAACGCTATTATCAGTCTCAAAAGTGCCCTCAGTTCGATAGAAAACCAAAAAGTAACTGTTATTGGTATACCACATAGGTATGACCTCATATCTGCTTCATGTGTGAACGCCGAAATTAAGGAAGCAAATAAACAGATACAAACAGCGTGTAAAGTGTATCCAAACATAAGATTTCTATCAATTGATTTCTTGGATAGATGCAGCTTTACAAAACATGGCATGCACCTGAATAGAAGAGGCAAGTCATCTCTGTGCAAAGCAATTTACGAAACGTTAGAACCATATAAAAAACAAAGTATATATGAGTCAGTACCAGCCAGTGTAATGAACTACCAATACATTACTGGAAGCAACCATGGAGGAAGTGAATCTGTCTTGGAGACAACAACTAAAGCAGCTGCAGAACCACAAATTGCTACAGCATCACGACCAAATTCAGTAACAACTGCAGCACCAGCAAAACCAGCAACATCTGAACCAGCTCAAGCAACAAGACCAATAACAGCAGCAGCACAAGCAACAGAAGCAGAAATGGTGTCAACAACTGTAGCAGTTCCACTACAGTCACTGGCAGAAAAGAGGAAGGAAACCACAGGCATCAGCAATTACAGGGCAAAACCAACAGATACTACAACAACAGATCCACCACCAACAGAAATAGTACCAATAAAAGAATCAAAGGCTGCAACAGCATGAAGAATCTTGTCAGCACCACCACCACATCCACTACCACTACCACCACCACCACCTCCACCTCCGGCCACAGAAGCACCAGCAGCAACAACAACAGCAGCAACTGAACCAACAACAACAGTAGCACCAGCAACAAAACCATCAACAACAGTTGCAGCAACACAACACTGCCTAAGGAGGAGTCAAAGACAAGGTACATCGACATCATTAAATATGGATTTTTTATGGCCTCAGACAAAGAAATGGAAAAGATTGTGACAAATCAGCAAGAAAATTTGCAGATAAGTCACAACTACTATGGAAAAAGCAGCACATTACCAGGTAATGACAAAAGAAAAAATACTTGCAAAACAGTCAGGATAATGTGTCAGAATATTCAATGCCTCAGAAACAAAGTACTAGATCTAGAAGTAGCTTTAAATAATCTTGCTGATGTCTCTTGTATTTGTTTATCTGAACACTGGTGCAAGGCTAGTGAATTAAGTCTCATAAATATAAGCCAGTTTAATTTAGCAACACATTATTGCCGAAGTGTTTTTAAACATTTACTCTAGAGTAGGACTGCAGTTCAAAGTGAAAACAGAATTGGACCATCTAAATATAGAAAAATATTTTGAATCATGTGCCATAGAGTTAAAAACTGAGGAGAAGAGTGAAAAACTAGTTGTCATTACAGTATATAGATCTCCACTGGGTGACAAAAACATATTCTTCAAAAAAATAGAAGCAGCATTAAACACTTTTTATAGTAATGAAGTGAAATTATTTTTATGTGGAGATTTTAATATTAACCTGTTAATTGAAAGTGATGAAAAAAGACAGCTTTTGAGTATACTCAGCAGCTTCCACATGAAACCACTCTTTACAGATGCCACCAGAATAACAGAACTGTCATCTTCTCTTTTAGACAATATTTTCTCAAATATGGAGAATGGTATCACTGAGCCACTAAACGTAAACTTAGGTCTTTCAGATCACAATACACTATTAACATACGTAAATTACTCTATCCCCAAGGCAGTAAATTATAAGTGGGGATACAAAAGGCACTTCTATACAGAAAAAGTAAATACTTTCATCCAGTTGTTAGCAATGAAACCTGGGAAGATGTCTTTGCACAAACAACAACCGAGGAATCTTTCAATGCTTTTTCTAGTACATTCATGTCCCTATTTGAGATGTGTTTCCCAAAAAAGCTCACAAAGATCAATGTCATTCCTAGGAACACAAGCCAGTGGATAACACCTGCTATTAGAGTATCCAGTCAAACACTAAAACATATCAGTCAACTCAAAAAAGATAACAAAGATGAGCACTTCACAGATTATGTTATGACATACAAGAAAATTTACAGGAAGGTGATAAAAAAAGCCAAGACAATGCACAATGACAGTGTAATTGCTGGGTCAGCAAACAAATCAAAAGCTATATGGAATGTAGTAAAAAAAGAAATAGGCCCAAGCAAAAATGTTAGAAATCCAGATGACTTTGTTTTAAAAGATGATCAAGGTGTGCTAGTCAGAAATTGTACTTTAGCAAATTACGTTAATGACTACTTCATAAATAGTCCAATCAATCTGCATAAAAATTGTTCTAAGATTAGTAGAACATCAATCCCAGAAGAACAAAGTGTTAATTCATTATTGCTACCTCCCCTGAACAAATTGGAAGTTAATCGAATAATAAAAACAATGAAGAATAAAATGTCCTCAGGGATTGACGAGATACCTTGCTCAGTCATGATGAGATGTGCTAGTGTCATATCAGACCCACTCTCACACATCATAAACATATCATTTTCAGAAGGTGTCTTTCCACAATGATTAAAAATTGCAAAAGTAAAACCATTGTATAAAAAGGGCAATATACATGAAGTGGGAAACTATAGACCAATAGCTTTATTATCAGTATTTTCAAAAGTAATAGAGACAGTCATGAAAAACAGAATTACAAATTACCTTGAGAAATTCAATCTACTGTCTGTAAACCAAAACGGATTTCGCAAAGGAATGAGTACAGAGTCAGCCATCACCCAATTCATTGAAAATATTGTAACGGGGCTAGATAAGAACAACAGTACAATAGGAATAAATTTGGACCTCTCAAAGGCATTCGATACTGTCCAACATGATATCCTGCTAGACAAATTAGAATATGTCGGTATACGAGGAGTAGCTAAAAAGTGGTTTCAGTCATATCTCCATAATAGGAAACAGGTAGTAGAAATTGAAACAACAAACAGTAAAAACCAAAGTATTGTTTACAGATCGGATATTCAGACTGTGCCAATAGGGGTACCGCAGGGGAGTGTTCTAGGACCTCTCCTATTTCTTCTTTACATAAATGATATCAAGATTCCAGTAAATGGTACACATATAACCCTGTTTGCGGATGACACAAACATTGTAGTAACTGACATAAACCGGGTATTGCCAACATCTGCAACCAGAGTTATAGAATATTTGCAAAATTGGTTTGAAGTGAACAAATTAACCATAAATATCTCTAAAACTAATTATATCCATTACAGGAAAGCAAAGTCACACTCTGATCTAGATCTCAGAATACAAAATAAAGAAATTGTGAGAGTTGCTACCACAAAATTCTTAGGTGTACATATAGATGAAAATTTAGACTGGAAATCCCATATCCTGTATCTCTCGTGTAAGTTAAGCTCTGCTTGCTTTGCTTTACACATTATTAGCTTTGTATGTAGTAGGGAATGTAGCAGAGCTGTTTAGTTTGCTTATATACATTCTGCTATTACCTATGGCCTCATCTTCTAGGGTCATCGTAAGAAAAATCTCAAAACCATCTTCACTCTACAAAAACGAGCTGTTAGAATAATTACAAACAGTTCAAGGCTAACTCCTTCAAAGCAATTATTTAAACAGCTGAATATTCCACCCCTACCGTGCCTCTATATACAGAAAAGCATAATTAATGTAAAACGAAATATTAACAATTTCCAATCCAACTCGGATCTACATACTTACAACACAAGAAAGTACAATGACATTCATATAAAAAGAGTTAACAAGGCTTTGGAGCAGAAACAAACAAACATACAAGGAAGCAGACTGTATAACAAACTACCGGTAAAGATAAAAAGAAATAAAAAAATTGTCTTCATTTAAAGAAGCAGTATTCAAATTTTTAATGACCAACTGCTATTATAGTGTAAAAGAATACCTGGAATAGCTTCATACTAAACAATTATATTTATGTGCTCCGTGCCAATAGTAATTTTTATCTGACTGTTGCTATGATCTAAATAAATAATATGTACAAAAGTGCTAGAATTGTATGTGTTATATCTAAATATCAACTATGTATTCCATGTAAAAAGTCTTTCTCATACATCAATGTAAATAATCAAAGTTGTACATGCTATTTCAATGTGGTCTGATGTTATGTAGTCTACTATGCACATCCGTATTTTGTATAGTATTGTTCACCCTATATGAGTGTGTATATATATACTATGTATTTTTTGACGAAATCCATGCAATATAAATTGTCTCTGGATGAATAAACTACTACTACTACTACTACTACTACTACCACTACTACAGTCTTGTCCTTATGCAGTGTAAACTTATTCACTGTTAGATATTCTGTGATCATTTCAAAGTTATCTTTGTTGCTTTGGAATGCTGCCCGTTCTGTACAGCCTCAGCTAATAAAAGATGTATCATCAGCATAGTTCACTAGTTTGGAGTTTTGTGGCTGTGTTATATCATTAATATATACTATAAACAAGAATGGTCCGAGTATACTTCCTTGGGGAACTCCACAATTGAGAGTTCTGTATGCTGACTTTACTGTTTGGATCTCACTTTCATTCTTATAATTTATTTTGTGCACTGTCTTCTATCACGGAGATAAGAACTTAGTAATTTTAGAGCTACTCCTCTTATCCTGTAATTTTCTAACTTGGATAACAGTACTACATGATTCACAGAATTGAATGCTTTAGACAGATCTAGGAAAGTCCCTATAACTTTGTTTCCTTCATCCACCCTGTTCAGTAGTTCATGGAAAAAAGTTGCTAGTGCTGTTATTGTAGATCGCCCTTTTTGAAACCCATGTTAAGTTTTATTTAATAGTTTGTATTTACAGAAGAAGGATTCCATTTGATCTAGAATTATTCTTTCAAGCAGCTTGCCAAGTGTTGATGTCAAATAGATTGGCCGGTAGTTATTTACGTCTGTGATAGCCCCCTTTTTATACACTGGTTGTATCTCAGTGGTTTTTAAAAGCTCTGGAAAGGTCCCCTGGCCAATTGAACTGTTAATTAGATGTGTTATTGGTTTTATTAACTCATTTTTGCATTCTTTAAGTAGTGTGGACAATATGTCATCCCAGCCACTAGATGATTTTACTTTGAGTTTTGAGATTATATTCATGACCTCAAACTCTGTTACACACCTTGGGAAAAATGAATTATTTATTTTAACTGTGTTTATTTTCAGGGCTGATTCATCTTTTTCTTCTCTGCATGCCTTACTAAAATGTTTAATGAAGGCCTCACATACAGACTTTGGTTCATTCAACAGTATTCCATTTTTTCTAATGCAATGTTGCTGCAGCCTGGTTTTTCTCTATGTTCACATTTTTTGTTTACAATATGCTGGGCTGTTTTGCTAATGTTACTAGTTTTTCTTATCTGTTCAGCATAATGAAGTGCTTTTAGTCTCTGCAGGGATTCCTTGTATGTCTTTCTGGTGCTTTTGTATTTTGTTAGGAAGTACTGCAATTTTGTTTCTCAAAACAGCACATAAAGGTCCTTCATATTTTCCTTTAGTTTATGTATTTCTTTAGTATTATTATCATGTTCTGCCAAGCACTGATGGGAAATCCAGTAAATGCTGTTATTTAAGTTATTCGCTTCAAGATGGACATTTGATTTGTCAAATAATAAATTCGACAATAGCATAGATATACAGGGTTATTACAAATGATTGAAGCGATTTCACAGCTCTACAATAACTTTATTATTTGAGATATTTTCACAATGCTTTGCACACACATACAAAAACTCAAAAAGTTTTTTTTAGGCATTCACAAATGTTCGATATGTGCCCCTTTAGTGATTCGGCAGACATCAAGCCGATAATCAAGTTCCTCCCACACTCGGCGCAGCATGTCCCCATCAATGAGTTCGAAAGCATCGTTGATGCAAGCTCGCAGTTCTGGCACGTTTCTTGGTAGAGGAGGTTTAAACACTGATCTTTCACATAACACCACAGAAAGAAATTGCAATGGGGTTAAGTCGGGAGAGTATGGAGGCCATGACATGAATTGCTGATCATGATCTCCACCACGACCGATCCATCGGTTTTCCAATCTCCTGTTTAAGAAATGCCGAACATCATGATGGAAGTGCGGTGGAGCACCATCCTATGGTACGTTTAGCTCCCTGCTTGCTTTATTCGTCGACTTCTGCGGGCTACGCGTGAAACTTGCCCGCACGCGTTCAACCGTTTCTTCGCTCACTGCAGACCGACCCATTGATTTCCCCTTACAGAGGCATCCAGAAGCTTTAAACTGCGCATACCGTCGCCGAATGGAGTTAGCAATTGGTCGATCTTTGTTGAACTTCATCCTGAAGTGTCGTTGCACTGTTATGACTGGCTGATGTGAGTGCATTTCAAGCATGACATATGCTTTCTCGGCTCCTGTCGCCATTTTGTCTCACTGCGCTCTCGAGCGCTCTAGCGGCAGAAACCTGAAGTGCGGCTTCAGCCGAACAAAACTTTATGAGTTTTTCTACGTATCTGTAGTGTGTCGTGACCATATGTCAATGAATGGAGCTACAGTGAATTTATGAAATCGCTTCAAACATTTGTAATAGCCCTGTATATTAACGTGATTTTATAATTATGCAGGCAATGTAGTGTACAGGATAAGTTAAATAATATTTTGTTCTAACAGTATGTCACCATTTGTATAAAGGCAGGAATAGTCAGAAATAACATGGGCAAATATCCCTTCCAAACAGAATCATCCATAACTGCTATACCATCACAAATATTAAATAAATTCATGCATTCACTAGTTCCTATGCTGTAACAGATATGACTAATTAATCCTTCTCCATTCAACCAAAAAAGTGCTTTCATAAATTGTAGGTAAATAGGACAGCTGTTTATTTTCTCAGTGTAATAGTTGTGTAATTAGTTGCAGGATATTCATAGCATGACATTTGTAATACAAGTAATATGTGGAGTGTTGGTCAGAATATTAGTATAGCACATATTGTGGTTGCATGTATGCATATAAATCTGTACATTCAACTTGCATAAAATTTGTCTTAGTGTACAATATTGTTTGTCAAAGCAGTAATAGTACTGAATATTTTTATTAGATGTGTTTACAGATAATAAATGGGTTGTTAGCTAAATATGTAGTGGTCATTTGGGATCTTTGTGTGTGTATTGTTTGTGTAAGGTATGTGTGAAATATATTACTACAGGTAACTTTAATCCGTATAAATGTTCAGTAGTCCTCCATAACATGTAAATTCAACATCTCAAAAAGCTGTGAATCATTTAGGACTAACTAGGATAGTTCTATAAATGTAATTTGAATTCTTTGAACTTCTACAACTCTTTCAGTGACATGCATATTCATTCTTGGCATTTACACTTACATAGCTAGGTATTCAAATGCATAAGCATATATTGTGATAATAACAATTGGCATTTGCCTGCTCTTACAAGGATATCCTTGATAACAAAAGAGAGAATGTGTCGTCAGTTATAAGAGTGCTTTCCTTGAAGTGTGTACTTGTAGTTTTTAATTTTGTATACCGAGTGTTATGTAAGTGTAGTGCAAATAGATGTTTCACATTTCTGAATCTTGGCTGTACAAACCAGCTACAGTCTCCAAATCAGTTCAGTATTTAGTACCATTACACTATATTTGTATTTGCAAGTCTTCATTGCATAATCCAAGTAAGTGTATGTGTGGTTTAAAATCTCTGAATAATAGTAGTATAATAACCGCATGTATAAGCAAGTTTAGAATTCAATGCTGCAGTTAACTACATAATTTTTGTATTTACAGAAGGTTAATTTGATTGCTTAGTATACAGTATACCTGTTTACATGTTCATGCTCAAATGATACATGGAGAGACTAAAATACTTGGCCAGTTACAAACTTTTCATTATACAAATAGCTTGCCATCACAGTGGGTACAATACAATATTTCATTTACAAGATATAGTGTCTGGTTTCAGTACAGTTAATGTACTCATAAACATAAGTTATGCAGTAACAGTGAGTTTAATGTATCACAAATCAGTGAAACAGCAGTACAGAGCCTGGAAGAGATGGGAAATAAAAAATATGATAATTCGTTGTAAGAACAGGGAACTCAGACACATTTGCAAACAATCTTAACTCTAGGTACACAGAAGAACCTCACTTAATGAGCACCTCCCGTAACAAGCAATTTGCATAACACACAAAACAAATTGTAAAAAGTGACTCACTTAACAAGCAATGTTTTTCATAATGAGTAATGACAATTTAGTGTGATGTCACCAGCCGTTTGCCCATGATGGGGGAAACGTTCAACAATATGAACATTTTCATTGTTTGCTGTGGCATATGAACAATGTCTTCAATGCATACTGCAGTCTGGGTTTAGTTCTCTTTCTGCTACCATCTTAGTGCAGCTTGTGATCACACATTTTTCTAAACTTGTATTGACCCAGTGCTTTTTTGTGTGCAAATTTGAATAACCATCATAGGTAACCTTCCTGAAGATAAAGCCGCATGATGATGACCATAAGAGAAAGAAAATGACCTTAGAAATGAAATGTAAAATCATTGAAAAACGTGAACATGGTGTGAGTGTTGCCGATTTTGCATGTTCATACAATTGATCTACATCAACTATTTGCACTATCCTCAAGAACAAGGGCAATATTCAAGAGACAGATGCTTCAAAGGGGCTGACAAAAGCATCTAAACAACATTTTTGTATTCTGAACGATGTTGAAAGGTTGCTCCTTATATGGATAAATGAAAAGCAATTGCAAGGTGACACTATTAACGAGAATGTCATTTGTGGGATGGTGAGAATGATTTTCACTGATCTTGTTAAAAAGACACCAGGATCATCAGTTGCCCAAGATGTGTTTAAGGGAAGGCATGGGCGGTTCAAGAAGTTTAAGAGAAGAACTGTTATCCACAGTGTTGTGAGGCACTGTGAAGCAGCCAGCTTTGACACAAAGGCAGCAGAGAACTCCCTCAGCAACTTCAAGATGTTCATAGATTCTGAGGGCTATCTGCCACAACAGGTTTTTATTTGTGACATCTGTTCTGGAAAAATATGCTGAATCATACCTTTATAACACCATAGGAGGATGCATTGCCTGGTCACAAGCCAATTAAAGACCATCTCACACTGCTATTCTGTGCGAGTGTGGGCACTGATTTGAAAATTAAACCACTGCTTGTTTACCTTTCAGAAACTCCACAAGCCTTCAAGTAGTGTCAAGCCCAGAAGAGCAGGTTAAATGTGATGGGGAGGTCCAACTATAAGACTTGGGTGACATGTGATCTTTTTTGTGATTGGATCAATGAAGTGTTTGTTCTTTGGTGAAAGAATATTTTCTTGAGATTAATCTGCCACTTATGGGGTGGCAAGTTGTTGTTGTTGTTGTTGTTGTTGTTGTTGGCGATGATGATGATGATGATGATAACAACAACAACAATAATAATAATAATAATAATAACAACAACAATATTGTAATATTATCATAAGTCAAATCAGTTTCATGATCTGATAATGTTATTAATTCTACCTTTTCCTTTTTGACCTCAACTTCAATTACTTCATCTTCATGAACTGGTTCTAACTTTGCAGTATCATAGGAACCCAAATCAGATTCTACTTTTGACAAATCACACTCCGACGTTTCTCATTAAACTTAGTTTCTGATTCTGAGGATTCATTGTTAGAGACTGGTTCCATCTTAACTTTCACATAGTTTTCAATTCTTAGTAGCCTATTAGCAGCTACTAAAAATGCTTTAAATATTCATGTCTTAACTGAATTGCTTGACCTCGATGAATGGTGCCAGTGTGGTGTACGAGCAAACGTGATGCAATGTGTCATGACGTAATGCAGGCAGCAGCAGCAGCAGCAGCTGTGGCGGTGAGGATGGCGGTGGGTATCGCCTACTGCAGTAGCTCCATCTTGTAGGTGTCTCGCTGGTCCACACAGCTTCGTGATGACATGCTGTCATCATCTAACCTCAGTGCCGGTGGCAGCTGCCATCTGGTATCATCTTCTTCCCTCCTTCCATCACGATCGAGGTTACTATGGCTAACACTCTCAGTTTATGTACCACGCTCACAAGTAAATCTTAACATTGTTCTCACACTGGTTTCTGCCTATTTCACTTTGCTATCATGTTAGTGCCTACCAAGTTCATTGTTTTCTACCAATCCTTCACTGTTCAATTTCCTGGACAATATGCACCATGTGTGGGGTGGTGGGTTGATAATAAGGATTGAGGTCATTGGTCTACATGAAATGGAATGAGCACATAAGGACAGTAGTAGGGTAGGCAAATGGTCAACTTTGGTTTATCGGGAGAAATTTAGGAGAGTATAGCTCATCTATAAAGGAGACGGCACATAACATTAGTAAAAGCAATTATGGAGTATTGCTTGAATGTGTAGGATAATCACTACTAGTGGCACAACGTAAACCTCTGTCATAAAGCATATGGTGACCTGCGGTATATGTACGTGGCTATAGATATAGACTTAACCCTTTGCACTTTTTGCAGTTTATGTATGTAGCTTTGACTGAGGTCTAGGTCAGATTGGAAGGTGACATGCTAAAGCAAAAACCATGGTTGTAGCTTAGCTTAGACCTGTCTGAAAAAATCTCTACTCATATCACATTATAATCACCATGCTCTTTATGACATTTGTCACATGTTTCCTACATCACTGGTCAAAGCAGATGACTAGTATCAAATATTCCTCTTTATGCAATAAGGTAATCAAAGTATTCAGATCATTTTATAGAGAACTTTCAAAGCAATCAGTAGCACACTTTCTCTTTACAATTTATTGCTCCATCTGGGAGGATTCAAGGACCTGAAAAAGATTCATTATTTCTTTAAACGCTACTGGCCTGATATATGCTTACAAAGTTTTCCTTAACTGAAACTCTTTATCACACACAAAGCGCTTATTGGAATCCACCATTATGAAATTAGAATAGACTGACATCATGGTCAACCTCAAGATGCAGTACTCTAGCACTGGCCAAGTTACATTTAACACACTGTACATCGAAAGTGATAACAAGTTAGTTGATAAAAATGTTTTAGTTGAAAACATAACTTTAGCAGATGGCAGAAAAACAGAAGCTGTGGGAAAAGATAACAGTAGAATAAGAGCAAAGAGTTAACAAAAGTTTGGCATATCTATTCCTTAAAGATCGACTGCACATTCTTATATGTGAGGATCTTACTGCAAGCAATCAAAAGGTTATCATTGATAAAGATTTACAGTAAATCTGGAAGACCCTGCATTAAAACTCAACATGGAGGACATTCTACTTATTAACTGGGAAGAAGTTCTGTGGGTTTAAGAACCACCTAGCTCCCATATTGGTGGGGTGGGGCAGGGATGACCCCTGATGTCTAGACTACCCTACATAACAGGCCAGTTGTGTGGATAGTACGGGAACGAGTACCAGGTGCTGCACGAGCAGATGAGCACGTCTGAGCATGGAGAGGGGAAGGAGGAAATGAACACAGAGAGGGGAGGGGGAGGAGATGGACAGAGGGGGAGGAGGAAATAGACAGAGGCGAAGGGAAGGAGCGGATAAAAGAGGGCGAAGAGGAGACAGGCAGAGAGATTGGGGAAGAAGAAGATGGAAAGAGAGAGGCATGAGGAGGAGACGGACAGGTAGAGGTGGGAGGAGGAGATGTGAGCAATATATGTGTTGTTCTTGCATGTGGGAAAAGCTGTTGGTAAAAGGCTAGTATTACATAAATAAGAAGCCATATGTAGATGACAGAAATCAATAAACATATTGATAACTAATGAATTTAACACAAAATCACTACATTTGTGGCATGGTTGAATAATGAATGTCAATAAATACAGTTAACAACATGATAAAAAAGGAAACATACCACAGAAAAGAATATACAAAAAGCAAAATAAATCCTTTAGATGACTGTTTAGTATGTAAACCAACATAAAGAGCATATTCAAAAACTGTATCACAAAGGAATAAGCAACCACCTTAGAACTTGTTCATAGTGACTTTATGTGATTTATTGACATTCCAAACTTAGGAAGCAATAGATATTTAATGAGAGGATGATACTGGTAGATGGACGTTAGTGCACTTTTAAAAAGAAATAAGGATAAAGTATTTGAAGAACACAAAAAAAGAAAGATTCAAATGGAAAAATAAACCAGTAAATACTTGAAGAGAATCAGCACACACAGTGGCCTCAAATTCTGTTTGCACAAATGGTTGCAGTTCTGTGGATTTGAAGGAATTCCTTGTGAAGTATCTGTGACGTGTACACCACAGAATGGTGGTATAGTTGGACAACTTAACAGAGCATTAATGGATATGATAAGCTTGCAGTTATTAGGAAGCAAATTACAAAAGAAGTATTGGGGTGAAGTGATGTACGACATTACAGCATGCATGAGAAATGGTGTTATGAATAGCCACAACAATGAAAAAATGTCTTATCAAATGTGGACAGGTAGAAAACCTGGTGTATGACATTTATCTGTGATAGAATGCAATGTTTTCATTCCAATACCCATACAATTAAGTCATTCTGAATTATCCACAAGGACAGAAAAAGGCATTCTTATTGTATACTCTCTATATGGCCATAAACATAGAATTCAGGAGCCAGAAACATAATAGGTTGTGGAATCTAGGGACAGTACTTTCAAATAATTTTTAATAGTAAATGGTAAACTGAAAATACAGAACAGGAATAATTGATTGAAGTAGAAAAGAGTGAAAGAAAAGATTCAAGCACTGAAGGGGAATTTTATGAATGATGCAGGTCAAGGAAGGACATAAAAAGGAAAGTGGGTTAAAGCTAATACCATACAATGACACATTGTTCCAAAGGGAAAGCACAACAAACATTGTGTGAGGAAGGATCAATGACTAAACATTATCGTATCATGAAACAGTTAATTCTTATAAGTTACCTAAATGGACATTGTAATAAATAAAGAAATAAGCCTCTGAAGAATCATGATACTTGGAAACTGTTTAAGCTATCATTTGGTGTAATTCCAGTAATGAACAAATGGCTATTTAAAAAGAAGACAATTGGTGAGAAGCAAATTCTCTAGTCCTGTTTAGTTACAAGTGTTTTTAGTCAAGTAGAAGACTTAAACTATACTGAGATTTATGCTCCTGTATGGAAGTTTGAAACAACTCATCTATTGATAGCAGTCAGTGTTGAGAAAAACAAACATATTGATTATATATCTAAAAAGAAAGATGATGAGACTTACCAAACAAAAGCGCCGGCAGGTCGATAGACACACAAACAAACACAAACATACACACAAAATTCAAGCTTTCGCAACAAACGGTTGCTTCGTCAGGAAAGAGGGAAGGAGAGGGAAAGACGAAAGGATGTGGGTTTTAAGGGAGAGAGTAACGAGTCATTCCAATCCCGGGAGCGGAAAGACTTACCTTAGGGGGAAAAAGGACAGGTATACACTCGCACACACACACATATCCATCCGCATATACACAGACACAAGCAGACATTTGTAAAGGCAAAGAGTTTGGGCAGAGATGTCAGTCGAGGCGGAAGTACAGAGGCAAAGATGTTGTTGAAAGACAGGTGAGGTATGAGCGGCGGCAAATTTAAATTAGAAATTAGCGGAGATTGAGGCCTGGCGGATAGCGAGAAGAGAGGATATGCTGAAGGGCAAGTTCCCATTTCTGGAGTTCTGACAGATTGGTGTTAGTGGGAAGTATCCAGATAACCCGGACGGTGTAACACTGTGCCAAGATGTGCTGGCCGCGCACCAAGGCATGTTTAGCCACAGGGTGATCCTCATTACCAACAAACACTGTCTGGCTGTGTCCATTCATGTGAATGGACAGTTTGTTGCTGGTCATTCCCACATAGAAGGCTTCACAGTGTAGGCAGGTCAGTTGGTAAATCACGTGGGTGCTTTTACATGTGGCTCTGCCTTTGATCGTGTACACCTTCCGGGTTACAGGACTGGAGAAGGTGGTGGTGGGAGGGTGCATGGGACAGGTTTTACACCGGGGGCAGTTACAAGGGTAGGAGCCAGAGGGTAAGGAAGGTGGTTTGGGGATTTCATAGGGATGAACTAAGAGGTTACGAAGGTTAGGTGGACGGCGGAAAGACACTCTAGGTGGAGTGGGTTGGATTTCATGAAGGATGGATCTCATTTCAGGGCAGAATTTGAGGAAGTCGTATCCCTGCTGGAGAGCCATATTCAGAATCTGATCCAGTCCCGGAAAGTATCCTGTCACAAGTGGGGCACTTTTGTGGTTCTTCTGTGGGAGGTTCTGGGTTTGAGGAGATGAGGAAGTGGCTCTGGTTATTTGCTTCTGTACCAGGTCGGGAGGGTAGTTACGGGATGCGAAAGCTGTTTTCAGGTTGTTGGTGTAATGGTTCAAGGGTTACGGACTGGAGCAGATTCGTTTACCATGAAGACCTAGGCTGTAGGGAAGGGACCGTTTGATGTGGAATGGGTGGCAGCTGTCATAATGGAGGTACTGTTGCTTGTTGGTGGGTTTGATGTGGACGGATGTGTGAAGCTGGCCATTGGACAGGTGGAGGTCAACGTCAAGGAAAGTGGCATGGGATTTAGAGTGGGACCAGGTGAATCTGATGGAACCAAAGGAGATCAGGTTGGAGAGGAAATTCTGGAGTTCTTCTTCACTGTGAGTCCAGATCATGAAAATGTCATCAATAAATCTGTACCAAACTTTGGGTTGGCAGGCCTGGGTAATCAAGAAGGCTTCCTCTAAGCGACCCATGAATAGGTTGGCGTACGAGGGGGCCATCCTGGTACCCATGGCAGGGTGGCAGGTGATCGGCGTGAAAGGAAGTGCTCCATCGCAGTGAGGCCCTGGACATGCGGAATATTTGTGTATAAGGAAGTGGCATCAATGGTTACAAGGATGGTTTCCGGGGGTAACAGACTGGGTAGGGATTCCAGGCGTTCGAGAAAGTGGTTGGTGTCTTTGATGAAGGATGGGAGACTGCATGTAATGGGTTGAAGGTGTTGATCTACGTACGCAGAGATGTGTTCTGTGGGGGCTTGGTAACCAGCTACAATGGGATGGCCAGGATGATTGGGTTTGTGAATTTTAGGAAGAAGGTAGAAGGTAGGGGTGCGGGGTGTTGGTGGGGTTAGGAGGTTGATGGAGTCAGGTGAAAGGTTTTGTAGGGGGCCTAAGGTTCTGAGGATTCCTTGAAGCTCCGCCTGGACATCGGGAATGGTATTACCTTGGTAAACTTTGTAAGTAGTGTTGTCTCAAAGCTGACGCAGTCCCTCAGCCACATACTCCCAATGATCAAGTACCACAGTCATGGAACCCTTGTCCGCCGGAAGAATGACGATGGATTGGTCAGCCTTCAGATCACGGATAGCCTGGGCTTCAGCAGTGGTGATGCTGGGAGTAGGATTAAGGTTTTTTAAGAAGGATTGAGAGGCAAGGCTGGAAGTCAGAAATTCCTGGAAGGTCTGGAGAGGGTGATTTTGAGGAAGAGGAGGTGGGTCCCGCTGTGACGGAGGATGGAACTGTTCCAGGCAGGGTTCAATTTGGATAGTGTCTTGGGGAGTTGGATCATGAATGGACACAGCCAGACAGTGTTTGTTGGTAATGAGGATCACCCTGTGGCTAAACATGCCTTGGTGCGCGGCCAGCACATCTTGGCACAGTGTTACACCGTCCGGGTTATCTGGATACTTCCCACTAACACCAACCTGTCAGAACTCCAGAGATGGGAACTTGCCCTTCAGCATATCCTCTCTTCTCGCTATCCACCAGGCCTCAATCTCCGCTAATTTCTAATTTAAATTTGCCGCCGCTCATACCTCACCTGTCTTTCAACAACATCTTTGCCTCTGTACTTCCGCCTCGACTGACATCTCTGCCCAAACTCTTTGCCTTTACAAATGTCTGCTTGTGTCTGTGTATATGCGGATGGATATGTGTGTGTGTGTGAGTGTATACCTGTCCTTTTTCCCCCTAAGGTAAGTCTTTCCGCTCCCGGGATTGGAATGACTCATTACCCTCTCCCTTAAAACCCACATCCTTTCGTCTTTCCCTCTCCTTCCCTCTTTCCTGACGAAGCAACCGTTTGTTGCAAAAGCTTGAATTTTGTGTGTATGTTTGTGTTTGTTTGTGTGTCTATCGACCTGCCGGCGCTTTTGTTTGGTAAGTCTCATCATCTTTCTTTTTAGATATATTTTTCCCACGTGGAATGTTTCTCTCTATTATAAACATATTGATTAGTATGATTTGAAGAGCACCTATCAGCATAGCAAATTAAAGTAAAATGTATATTTGCAAGAAGGGCTAAGAAAGTTTGGTTTGCAAGTTAAACAAGTCTATATATGGGCGTTTTGCAAGTTAAACAAGTCATTGTAGGGACTGAAACATGATGGCAGATGCTGGAAAGACCATTTAAATAATTAATTAGATAAACTGATATTTATTCTAAATGATAAAGATCCAAATGTACACAAATTAAGAGCAAAGGAATGAAAAGATATTCTGTCAATATATGTGGATGACATCTTTACATTTACACAAAATGAAGAGACGAGACAAAAAGTGAAAAGTCTTCTAGGAAATTGCTTTGAAATCAAGCCCAAGGGAATGCTGTCATACATGTTAGTAGTGAAATTTGAAAACAGCACAGAAAGAACAGTCAGTCTTAATTGACTACCTGACAAATTTGGAATTCAAAATGCTAAGAGAGCTGAGACATCAATGAAAATGAAAATGAGTTTCCCTGATGAGAAGCATGATGATGAAGTCAGAAATTTTCCATTTTGTGAGATTATTTTGGAGTCCTTTAGCTTTCACAGAATACTCAACCAAACATAGGTTTCCTGGTAACAACGTTGTCCAAGATTTAACATGAATCATTTGAATGCAACAAGGTGATAAGGTACATAAAGGAAACAGCACATTATAAACTCAAATATTATCCCACTGGTCAAACACTCCTAAGCATTTGCCAATGCTGACTGGGCTACTTGTGTAGATGATCACAAAAGATAATGCTGGTAGGATCTCCTATGTACTGGAGGAGTGAGAAACAAACTGCAATTACACTGAGCGCAATGGAAGCAGAATATGTATCAACGGCAGCCAGCACAAGAGAGGTGGCATGGATGAGTGTGTTATTGACGAGTCTTGACCTGAAAGAAATTATTGGAGAGTCAGTGCTTATGCGGCATGATAATCAAGCAGCACATAGATAAAAGAAGAATAAAACATATTGCCATAAAAAAATTTCATTATGGAGAAAGTAATGTATGGAGTAACTGACATTTGATACAGTTCAGTGGATAAAAATCAAAGGGATTTGTTAACAAAGTCACTGAATCAGAATATTCATAAATGTAATTGCAAGAAAATGTTACATAATGATAATGATTCAGAATGATACACATAATTAGAGTTTATTTTTTGATACTATTTTGGGGGTGGGGGTATTGAAGTGCTACAGTTAAGCATGTGGATGACACCTCCTTTTCTCATGACTGGATTATTTTTTACATTGCTGTTATTTAAAAAGACAACGAAGGGTCAGAAAGCTTTTGTTCCATTTAAAAGCATAGTTCATTTTTCTGCTTTAATGCTTTTCTGCTGATATGGTGTAAACTTTGCAATTCAGTCTCATTAATCAACAGATTTAAATAATCTATTAAGCATATGACAAAACATGTCAATGTGCACACAAGTTTAACACCCACACCCTTCCATTCACTGATGTCATATCTGTTATCTCTAAACCCATAGTCAGTTTACAGGATTTGCTGACTGGATTTTCTGACCTCAATGACCTCTTGTTTAAAATATAAGAGAAACACACAGACCCAAAAAGAATCTTGTTACCAAGTATCACGTACAAGAGATGTAGAAAGATTTCAGTAGTTTAATATTAATTACATGCTGAAGCATGAGATGAGGGAAAATGTTTAACAAGAGGTAGAGCCATGCCAAGGTGATCACTGGCAATGCTGTGAAATGGTTTAAGTCATATCTAACTAAAAGGAAACAGAAGATGTTATTGGGAAATACCCGTGCAGTAGGCCGTCAGTCTTCATCTGTTTGGGAATTAATTACATGAGGTGTCCCTCAAGGTTCCATCTTGGGTCCATTGCTTTTTCTTGTGTATATTAATGACCTCTCATCTGTTACATTGCCAGATGTTAAGTTTGTTTTGTTTGCAGATGATACAAACATTGCAATAAGCAGCAAGTTAAGTAGAAATTTAGAAATAGCTACTAATCAAATTTTCACTTTGAAAAGACCCACCATATGCTGTTCAGAACCTTTAAGACAATTCCTTCCAGCATGTGTATAACATATGATCAAAGAGGTTGACAGTATTAAATTTCTGGGATTATAATTCGATAATAAATTCAGTTGGGAAGGGCATACCACAGAATTGCTTAAACAAGTCTGTATTTACAGCCAGAATGATGTCAGATATAGGAGATATAAATATTAAACAAAGTTGCATACCTTGCTTACTTTCGTTCTATTATGTCATACAGGATTTTATTCTGGGGTAAGTCATCGAGCCGAGCAAAAGTTTTTAGTGTGCAGAAGCGTGTAATAAGAATAATGGCTTAAATTATGTAGAAACCCGTTCAAGGGACTTTGTTTTCTAGTCACTGCTTCTCAGCATATTGATTCCTTATTTCCAACCAATAGCTCAATACATAGTATCAATACTTATCAACATTAGGAATAAGAACAATCTACATAAAGATGTAAAATCACTTACCTTGGTCCAAAAAGGGGTCCAGTATTCAGGAAACACATTTTCAATAAATTGCCAGCAACCATTAAAAACTTGGTTTCAGATAGAAAGCATGGTTTAGACAGAGTTTGAAAGACTTTCTGATAGGCAACTCCTTCTACTCTACAGATGAGTATCTCAACAGAGACTGTTAGGCCAGCTTAAGTAAAAACGTCTATTAGGTTTCAGTTTTGACAGCACTTGGTCACAACAGTCAAGATTAGGTACTTTGTGTATGATAAATTTATTAACGTTGCATAACAGTGCTTCATTCTGACAACTGTTGTATTCGCCTATTTTGACAATCTCCTGACAAATGATCAGAGTAATAAGAATTATATTCAAATGTTTTATGTTTTTTATGTTATACTTCCTGACACGTTCCACACCCACAGGAATCATCTAATTTTTTGGGTCTATGGAACGAAAACTGAATCTAATCTAATACTGTACCCCTGGCAGAACTGCCAAAACTGAACTCCCCCCCCCCCCCCCCCCCCTCCGCCTCCCCCTTTTGGTCAATAAAACTGCATTTCTGCAATTTGATTCAATAAAAATGAAGCAGTATTGAAAAAAATCCATTAATGAACTATATTGATGAAAACTATTGCACACTACAAACTCTACGTCATTCTTTATGGCAGCTACTGTATACTGGTTTTGGTGTGATGTTTCATAAAGAGTAGTCTTCATTTGGTCACAATAAATTATTAATTAGTAATTTCAAAATGAGCTGTAACTTAAAGAGTTGTGGAAATATACTATGCTATGAATTGTGGTTTTTACTTTGTAATTTCGTGCTTGGAGTGAAGCCAACTCATTGATTACATCACTGAAATGAAGTTTAGCAGATGTGTCACATTCTGTTGACAAGACAGCTAAATTTGACAGTCTGCTTCACCTGTAATCAATCTTAAATTGAATTTTATTGCTTTTAATAGGATGAAGTGCATTCACGATATGCTGCAGTCACTGGCATTGTATTAAATATCCTAAAAGCTATTTCAATGTTTGGATAAGCATTTCTCAACCCAAACTTTAAATAAAAATAAATAAATAAAAACCTTCAACATATCCAAATGGGAAACTGTGTCATTCTTCATCAGCTCTTTCATCTGGAACAAAGCTGTGTAGAAGACAGTTGTGAGAAGCAACCACACTGTTACCACATAAGTGGCCAACAATAGACATCTGTTTAGTAGTTGTTATTTATTTGTGATGTTAGATGGATGAAATGACTCTGTGACAATAGCATGCATATGCAGTCATAGATCAAGTGAAGGCTTCCTCTTGTAACATAAGATAGGAAACTGAGGTGAAGGAAAAGTATCTCTCTTGGTTAATTTTACACTGCATATCTTCTTCTTCTTTTTTTTTTAATCACTCTTGCATCCCATCTGTCTCTGCATCCTTTGTGATATCCTATTTTGTCAACCACTCAGAATGGTCCTGACAAGAGGCGACACTGACAGGAAAGTAAAAGAATTTGTTGATAATCTGTGTAATTGTTTAAACACGAACACTGACCTTTCCTTTCACAAGGCATATAGAAAAGCCCTTGAGAAGTAATGGATACAAAGGATGGATTACGTAACATACAATCACCTCCTGTGTAACCAACAAACAGCTTTACCGAGCAAGTAAAACAATGACATGAATTGCCAAAGAGACTTTTACAAAGATCCTCAGTAAAGTCATATCACAAGCAAAGGAGATCTTAAACCATTAGTTTATTGTAAACTCATGTAAAATGAATAAATATTTTTAGGAAATTGTCAAGGGTATCAAATGAACCTGAATTTCCTCCCACCAAAAGAAACAAATATTTCAGATGTAAATCAGATGAGAAAATTATTTGACCACAGTTTCCTAAAATTGAAGATAACACTGTTCTACAAAAAAAAAACCTTTTTTTTCTATTTCTCATAAAAAATATTGTGATCCTAGTTGTATTTTGAGTTCTGAATTGAAAACTATTTTTGTTTTTTTTGTGTCAGGGATAGTTTATGAGTAATCGCAATTTTATTTCTCTTTTCAGTTTCTGATATAGTGCAGCAAACTTGAGGTGAAATTCGACAAACAAATGCACATCTTTATGATGTTATAAGTTCATCACATTAATGGAGGGTGGGATCTAACATATAACACAGTAACCTTTGTGTATACACTTTCAAGCATTTATTTGACATGAGAAATTACAGAAAATTGACAAACAATGAGCCACTGCCTTGTAATGCACATCGCTTTTTTCTCTTGTATTGTGAGTCTTTCTTCTCTCGAATGATATTCCAGCAATAATCTGCTAACATAGAAGGTACCCACTTCCCTTCATAGCGCCTTTCTATGGTAGAAATGTCTTTATGGAATCTTTTCCCATGTTCATCCGATACGTCACTACAACTCTCTGTGAAGTAGTCCAGAAGAGAGTCCATCATATGTACCTTCAAAGACATATTGCACCCCAAATCCTGATATGCTTTGATCATATCCTTCACCACTGCTTTGTAGTTAGTAGCTCTTCATCTTCCGAGGAAGTTTTCCGACACCATCTTGAAACAGTCCCATGCGGTTTCTTCTTTATCAGTTAAACATGCTTCAAAATTTGCGTCTTTCTGCAGCTCCCTGATTTGTGGGCCCACAAATACACCTTCCTTTATTTTTGCAGCTGAAAGACGGGGGAATTTGGTAGCTAAATATGCAAACCCACGGCCTGTTGGATCCATGGCCTTCACGAATTGTTTCATAAGGCCAAGTTTGATGTGAAGCGGTGGAAGTAGTATATATTCAGGAGCTACCAGACTTTCACGTTGTACATTCTTTTCGCCAACTTTCCATCTTCGCCTAGGCCATTTCTTTTTCACGTAGTGAGAATTTCGGTCTCGACTATCCCACTCGCAAAGAAAACAGGCATAATTTGTGTAGTCTTGTTGCATTCCCAGTACCATAGCAATTACCTTGAAATCTGCACATACTTTCCATTCTCGATGAAGGCAGATCTGGGTAAACAATGTGCCTCTTCGACTTTTTGTTTGTAAAACCCTGAATTTTTGTTAGACAGAAATAACAATCAGTAACATGATCCTTAGGCTCCCTCCACACCATGGGAGCAGCAAACAACGCCACATTCTCTTTACCATTCCACCACTGAATTAGTTTGCAGTAACATGTAGCACAACAGAAATGTGGTGCCCATTCTTTATATTGGTCTCCTACCTCTACTCCAAAAAAATGTTTGTATGCTTTCTTTATGACTAAAGAAATTTTCTTCCTGTTTCTGGCAAAAGTGAACTTCCCATAGATGTAGCAGAAGTTGTCCGGCTTATATCGACATCCACGACGACGCGGCATTTCTGCAAATTTAAAAATACCACTCTGGTAATACATCTGTATTAAATTAATAGTAGGGAACCAGAGGAACGCTGATGTGTAAAAACAAGCAGTCGTTTTACCTTCAGCACCAGGCTCAATCAGTTTACACACAGGAACTAAAAAATTCAACCGTGCTCGGAAATATGACAGACAGTTACTTCCGGCTGTCGCCGTTCAAGTTAATGAGATGTTTCAGGGGGTCTTAATGACATAGGTGTGGCGGGGGATAACCTAATGATGTCTGATTCTTCCCACCTGCTGTTGCACAAGAAATTATCACGTTCTATCACTACTGGATGCGGCAACATACCCGTATTTCTCTATAAGGTCTCTGTGTTTGCCATGAATTGTGAATATACATATATATACATATTAAATAAAAAGTATCCCTGACAACGATATTTTGTTTACATATTTGAATTTCCCACTGTAAAATGGTCTAGAAGCACATACTTTAATATCAGAAATAGAACCCATGTCGAACAGTGTACATTGATCACTGTAACAGTAGTCACTCAAACCCATCATCAAAGCAGTCAGTTTTCCTGAAACTAGCATCTAAATAACAGGCATTCAAAATAGTAAGAGCCAGTATGTGGTGCTGATGAAAATACAGGATCACTTATTAAAGACCTTAAAGGTAATTCTAGTCTTCAATAAGTGGGACAGCCATGATGTAAACAATTACCATCCTATTTACGTTCTGTGTGCTGTATCTACGATTAGAGATCAAGTCACCTGGAACTTTTCTCAGTAAAAATGATTTGTTGAACTTAATACCATTTTGAATTTTGTAAAAACAGGATAGTTACATCCATTTTTCTGCCTCACTGATGGCATTCTTAGATTCTTCAATCAAAAGGTATTTTCTTCTGGACTTTTCATTAATGTATAAATCTCACACTGTTACTTCAGAAGCTAGAAACATACAACATCAAAAGTAAAGCAAATTGATGGTTTCAATTGTATCTTACCAATCAAAAACAGAACCCTGACAAGCTGTGGAGCCCATAAGGCTCAGTAATGGGACCTTCTGTGTTATTTCTAGATGATATAAATTTGCTCTCTCAATCTAATGCAGCACTGCAAATGAAGAACAAGATTAATGACACAACTAATAGGCTCATGTCCTGGCTGCACATGAATGAATTCCTATTTAACACAAGCAAGACAGCTCGTATATTCTTCTATCCATCTAAAAACCACTGTGCTCTCATGGAACCAATAAAAATTGGTAACAATGAAATAAAACAAGAAACTGTGATAAAATTTTTAGGAATGAGTACTGACTGTACAGTTCAGTGGGTATGCCACAGAGATGGAAAAAAAAAAAAAAAAGCTGTACCCTCATATGTCATCCCTCTCTGAGTTCCTACACAGAAAAATGTTCTGAGTACAAAAGTGGCTAATAAAACAAAAACAAAAAAATAAAAATAAAACAAATACCAGTTACGATAAAAATGAAACATATTTTCGAAGAATTATATCTTTTGACAATGTCAAACATTTACATTATAGAAACAGTCTCTTGTCTAAAAGTATCTGACCTGTTTGTCTTAAACTGAGAAATATACTAAAAAAAGCACCATGAAGGGATTATTATACAAAGAGGTCACAAATTGATTCATACAGGTACTGATGCAAAATTTGAAACTGTAAACATTGGCAGCTGATGGATGAGTCTGTGGCAGTGCAGTGCAGTTTCACTGCACAGCCGGCAAGGGTAGTAAACAGTCAACATGTAGATACCAGGCCATAAGCCTCTATGAATTTCTTTCCATATACTCAGAGAAAGGCACATTAACAATATATGCAGAGATCATCATTTGAGAAGGGACATATAGTTGGGCTCAAAGATGATGGTTGGAGTAATCAGCGAATAGCTTGACATTTGAATAGGAGTGATGCCACTGTTCGAAAATGTTGGCGGGAATGGGTGAACCATGGCTGAACACAGCATCAAGAAGGAAGCAGTTGGCCCAGAGAGACAACAGAATGTAAAGATCATGCATTTGTCAGAAAGGCACTTAGAGCCCTGGATTGATCATTATCATCAATCTGACATGTGACTGGTGTTTAAATGGCCACAATGACCATCAATATGCACCTCACAGAAATTAGGGAGCTGACAGTACTACCATTGACCCCTGTACACCAAAATGGCAGTTTGAGCCCCATTGACCAGTGAAGACATGTCTGGAGATGCCCCAGACAGCAGTGGCATACCATCCCAACTGTCACCTGTCATACTACCTGACAATAAGGGTTGATTGTGCATTTTCATTTCACAGCAAGACCCCTTTGGTTGTCATCTATGACACCCTTACAACACAGCAGTACATCGACGATAACCTAAGCCCTGTTTTGTTGCCCTTCGTGACAAGCCATCCTGGGCTTACATTTCAGGGAGATAATACCCACCACATATAGCGAGAGCTGCTTGTCTTTGTGCTAGCCAAACCATACCTTGGTCAGAAAGGTCACTGGATCTCTCCCAACTTGAGAATGTTTGGAGCAACACCCTCCAACTAGCTCGGGATTTTGACAATCTAACGAGACAGTTGAACAGAATTTAGCATGATATCCCTCAGGAGGACATCCTACAATTCCATCAATCAATGCCAAGCTTAATAATTGCTTGCATAAGGGCCAGAGGTGGACAAATATGTTACTGGCTAGCTCAATTTGTGAAGCTGTTTCTCTTGAGTATAGCATCCAATTTTTGTGAAACTGTAATTACTTGTTTGTCTGTACATGGGCATCACCAATTTCCATACTATTCGGGTAATTCAGTCATGGTACATCCCCCCCCCCCCCCCCCCCCTCAAAGTCTGAGCAGAACTGAAGATGATGTGATTGGAAATATCGGCAGCCTACTCTTCAGCAATTCACTCTTATCTGTTAGAAACAACACCATTACTTTTAGGAATAATTAAGGGAAATCTAATACAACATACCTTTTCTACATTTACGTAAATATTTGAAAGTGAGCTTCCATTGACTACATGACATTCTCTCTCTTAAAGAGTACAATGAAAAGATTGAAGCCAGTTTTTGCTGTAAAATGTTTTACTCCTGTAGGATACTTATATTGATTATTCTATTATTATCATATTTTCATCCTGTCTTTCAGTACCTTTGCTATGTTGTTTGTCCCAGAAAAGATTTCATAATTCAAGTCCTCAGAAATCAAAGAATATGGCTCATCATATATAATTTCAAACAATGGAAAAATCCAGGATGGAATGTAACAATATTATGAGAACAAAAGTTGCCACTCACCATATAGCAGAGATCCAACTCACACACACGACTGCAGTCTCAGGCAACTGAGACAGTATGGTGTCAGTTACCTGAGACTGCAGTCGTGTGTGTGTGTGTCGATGACGAAGGCCTTAAGAGCCAAAAGCTATAATTGTGAGTGTCTTTTAGTTGTGCCTGTCTGTGACTCAGAATCTCCGCTATATGGTGAGTTATCATATAATTTAATTTATAAGATGAATTTGTACTACAAATTTCGAGTATGGCCTGATGGTTTATCTTTTGTTTTTAAACACTTTAGAATGGTACTTGTTCATTTTTGAAAGTCGTAAGTTAAAATGGTTATCCATGGACAGACTTCATAGTCAGGGAGTCAGAATCCCTCACCAGGGCTGTGAAAGGGAAGCCCAGCAGTCTGTTTATAGGTTTGACCACCTCTATTTGCTGGACTGTCAGACAAATCCTTCAGCAGGTGATGTATTGGTGTGGGAGTGGTGCCAGTTTTTGGGTCCTGCTATCTTTTCTCCTTATGTTTGGCGTAACTATAGTCTATTTTACTACCTTTCTTCCCTTTTCGGGGGAATCAGTCTATTCTTTCTCTGCTCATCTTTCATATGCAGTTTTTTTATTTCCCTTCTCGGAATATAGTAAATTACTGGAGACCAAATTTTCTGTATCAACAAAGAAAATCATTCAGGACACACCATGTTTATTGACCCCTGACATCTATGACAAAACTTGTCAGAAAATAGGTAAGTTATATTTAAGGTCACCAGGAGAAAGTTAAATGTTTCACATTGTCCTGTACTATTGCACATCCAAATGGGAAGGGTTAAGCCTTAATTTCTTAAACTTCATACTTAGTTTTCCATATGACAAAAAGTAAAATGTCAGTCATAATGGTAGGAACTCATACGCTGGATACAGATGGAAATCCCATTTAATATCTGGATTTGATTGAAGAGGTTATACTTTAATTCCATATGAAGGCCTCTTGATAAGTGGTTTTGGACAGAGGATTATGGCATTGAGCAGAAAATGATACAAGTGGAAGCACTTAGCAGGTGCCATAAGGAATTTACAGTAAAACTCTAATTACTCTAATTGTGCCACAAGTTCCTCTTCTCCCCAATTCTATTCACTACCTCCTCATTAGTTACATGATCTACCCATCTAATCTTCAGCATTCTTCTGTAGCACCACATTTTGAAAGCTTCTATTCTCTTCTTGTCTACACTGTTTATCGTTCATGTTTCACTTCCATAGATGGCTACACTACATACAAATACTTTCAGAAACTACTTCCTGACACTTAAATCTATACTCAATGTTAAAAAACTTCTCTTCTTCAGAAACACTTTCCTTGCCATAGCCAGTCCACATTTTATATCCCCTCTATTTTGACCAACATCAGTTATTTTGCTCCACAAATAGCAAAACTCATTTACTGCCTTAAGTGTCTCATTTCCTAATCTGATTCCATCAGTATCGTCTGATTTAATTAAACTACATTCCATTATCCTCATTTTGCTTTTGTTGATGTTCATCTTATATCCACCTTCCAAGAAACTGTCCATTCCTTTAAGCTGCTCTTCCAGGTCCTTTGCTGTCTCTGACAGAATTACAATGTCTTTGCCAAACCTCAAAGTTTTTATTTCTTAGCCATGGATTTTAATTCCTACTCCAAATTTTTCTTTTGTTTCCTTTACTGCTTGCTCAATAAACACTTTGAATAACATCAGTGATAGGCCCATCTCACTCCCTTCTCAATCAATGCTTCCCTTTCAAGCCCCCTTGATTTTTATAACTGCCATCTGGTTTCTGTACAAACTGTAAATAGCCTTTTGCTCCCTGTATTTACACCTGCCACCTTCATTATTTGAAAGACAGCACTCCAGTCAACATTGTCAGAAGCTTTCTGTAAGTATACAAATGCTAGAAACATAGGTTTCCCTTTCCTAAACCTATCTTCTAACATGAGTCGTAGGGTCAGTATTGGCTTGCGTGTTCCAATGTTTCCACAGAATCCAAACTCATCTTCCTCAAGGTCGGCTTCTACAAGTTTTTCCACTAGTTTGTAAATAATTCGTGATAGTATTTTGCAACCATGACTTATTAAACTGATAGTTCGCTAATTTTCACGTCTGTCAATAGCTGCTTTACAGAATTATTATATTATTCTTGAAGTCCGAAGGTATTTTGCCTGTCTCATACATCTTGCTCACAACATGGAAGAGTTTTGTCATGGCTGGCTCTCCCAAGGTTATCAGTAGTTCTGATGGAATTTTGTCTACCTACCGGGGCCTTGTTTCGACCTAGGTCTTTCAGTGCTCTGTCAAATTCTTCGTGCAGTATTACATCTCCATTTCATCTTCATCACAATCTCTTCCATTGCATAATATTGCCCTCAATTACATCACCCTTCTATAGACCCTCTATATACTCCTTCCACTTTTCTGCTTTCCCTTCTTTTCTTAGGACTGGTTTTCCATCTGAGTTCTTGATATTCATACAGGTGGTTCTCTTCTCTCCAAAGGTCTCTCTAGTTTTCATGTAGGCAGTATCAATCTTACGTTTAGTGATATATGACTCTACATTCTTACATTTGTCCTCTAGCCATCACTGCTTAGTCATTTTGCACTTCCTTTCAATTTCATTTTTGAGACTTTTGTATTCCTTGTCACCTGCTTCACTTACTGCATTTTTGTATTTTCTTCTTTTATCAATTAAATTCAAACTCTCTTCTGTTACCCAAGGATTTCTACTAGCCCTCATCTTTTTACCTACCTGATCCTCCACTGCCTTCACCATTTCATCTCTCAAAGCTGCCCAATCTTCATCTACTGTATTTCTTTACCCTATTCTTGTCAACCATTCTCTAATGCTCTCTCTGAAACTCTCTAAAACCTCTGGTTCTGTCAGTTTATCCACGTCCACCTTCTTAAATTCCTACCTTTTTGCAGTTTCTTCAGTTTTAATCTACAGTTCATAACCAATAGATTGTGGTCAGAGTCCACATCTGCCCCTGGAAATGTCTTACAATGTTAAAATCTTGGTTCCTAAATCTCTGTCTTACCATTATATAATCTATCTGAAACCTTCCAGTGTCTGCAGGCCTCTTCCATGTATACAACTTCGTTCAAGATTCTTAAACCAAGTGTTAGCTTTGATTAAGTTATGCTCTGTGCAAAAATTCTACCAGGTGGCTTCCTCTTTCATTCCTTACCCCAGTTAATATTCACCAACTGCTTTTCCTTCTCTTCCTTTTCCTACAATTGAATTCCAATCCCCCATGACTATTAAATTATCAGCTCCCATAACTATCTGAATAATTTGTTTTATCGCATCATACATTTCTTCTGTTTCTTCATAATCTGCCGAGCTTGTTGTCAGACAAACTTGTGTTACTGTGGTATGCACGGGCGTTCGTGTCTATTTTGGCTACAATAATGTGTTCACTATGCTTTTGGTAGTAGCTTATTCATGTTTCTATTTTTTTATTCATTATTAAACATACTCCTGCATTATCGTTATTTGAGTTTGTATTTATAACCCTGTATTCACCTGACCAGAAGTCTTGTTTCTCCTGCCCCCGAATTTCACTAATTCCCACTATACCTAACTTTAACCTATCCATTTCCCTTTTTAAATTTTCTTACCCACCTGTCCAATTAAGGGAACCTATCCATTCCCCTTTTTAAATTTTCTAATCTACCTGCCTGATTAAGGGATTTGACATTTCACACTGCCATCCATAGAGCGCCAGTTTGTGTTTCTGCTGCACCTGGAGATCCGAATGAGGACTAGAGGAGGCAATCAACCAATTAACCATACAGTAAAGCTGCATGCCCTTGAGAAAAATTACGGCTATAGTTTCCCCTTGCTTTCAGCTGTTCGCAGTACCAGCACAGAGCAAGGCCGTTTGGGTTGATGTTACAAGGCCAGATCAATCAATCATCCAGACTGTTGCCCCTGCAACTACTGAAAAGGCTACTTCCCCTCTTCAGAAACCACACGTTTTTGTTCACCTACGGTACGGCTATCTGTATCGCTGCGGCACACAAGCCTCTCAATCAATGGCAAGGTCCATGGTTCATTGAAGGGAGAATGAATCTAGCATCAGCAATATGGATATTGTTGCATTGGTGGTGCCCATCCTTTCGTGTGGTCTACATCGGTGTGTGTTGTGACCGTAACATATACACTGATACGAGGCTATACGCTCCATCTTCTGTGTCTTTTGTTTTATTCTGTGTATGTGTGTTTTCATTTACTTAGTGGCATACAACGTGCACGAGAAAAATAATGAAAAGCATGACACTGTTAGCAGTCTGGCAATGCCGTGTTGTTCTACTTGTGTGTTCATCGCATCCACCTGCTCAGGAGTTTCGGCTCCATACAGCCAACACATGATTTTTTTAGAGCGCCATCAGTGAATTTGTGTTTTCATTGTGTGTTATGAAAATGGAACAGCAGAATTTAGGGCAATGTTATGCCACCAAGTTTTGTGTTAAACTTGGGGAACACCAACAGTTTCAGACATAAGAAAAAACAAGTCCTCAATTTTAAACTTTGTGTCTGCGCTTGAAAATGAAGATGAGAGTATATAGAGAAGAGCAATGGAAAAACCTCTTTCAGGCTTGCTGATTGCAAAAAAGCAAAACTTTTAGCTCAGAAAAACAACAGTTAGCTTCATTTAAAGGAAGCAATGGCTGGCCACAAGACTTCAAGGCCAGGCACTTTATTCATGAGTTGGCCAGACTCAAAAGCTGCAGAAAATTTTATTGAAAATTCAAAATTGAAGCAGAATCTTATGATCCTGAATTTTTATGCAACACACAAGACAGGCCTTATTTGGAAGGCTTTCCCTGAAACAACTTTAGCTTCCAAAAGGGAAACTAGCAATACTGATCGTAGGGTTAGTGAAGACAGTGTTACCATGCTGAATTGTGCTAACTCTATGGGAAACCACAAAATTCCCCTTCTGTTAATAGGAAAAGTGAAACATCCCAAGCTTTCAAAAACATTAAAAATCTTCCCACCTTTTACAAGAATCAACCAGAGACCTGAATGGCTGCTATTTGTTTTGCAAATGGTACAATTCAGTTGTCATATCTGAAGTAAACAAATACCAAAAAGCCACAGAGAAAGAAGGCAGTTAGGTGATGTTAATTTTGGACAATGCACACCCCTATCCCCACAGAAAGCCTTTTTGATAGAGAAGATGGACGTTTCAAAATGCACTTCCTCCTGCCAGATGTAATGAGTTTGCAGATAATGGACCAATCGGTTATCGCAACTATGAAACGACATTACAGAGCGCAGTGTTGATGAAGTTTTTGACAGAAGATGGAAATGGAGATGGCATTGAGGCTCAAAAAAAAATTGAATTTAAAAGTCTGCTCCTATATCTTGGCGGAAGCATGGAATTTGGTGACAACATTCTCATTTAAAAGGGCCTGGAATAAACTGAAATGCATTTCAACAAAAGATGAGGTACAGAGAGACAAAGAGCAAGAGAAGAACTGTGAGAAGGAAGAGAAAGAAAGATAAGTGGAAGAGGACAAGGATCAGTTGAGGACATAACAAAGATCCTTTTGAAAATTCCTGGACATTCTGGTTGCAATGCAAAGGATTCAAGCAAGAGGTTTACTTGTGATTCTTCACACCCTGGATTGCAAATTCTCAGTGCCAATGAAATCATTCAGAGTGTGAGAAGAATCTGATGGCCACGACGATGGCATTATCACTGAAACAGATGTGGGACCATCAGCTGGTGATGCGTTTGTGTTTTGATGCTGCACTAACATCAATGGAGCAGCAGCCTCAGTGTGACCATATACACTCACTGACAAGTGGATGCAAGACATGGCTGTACAAAATCAATGAAGACAACAAAACAACTTACTCTGATCAATATGCTCAAGAACTGACACTGCATCTAAGTACAGTACAGTACTGTATAAAATCTACACAACACTGTTTTGTAGTCACTAAATTAACATTACAGTAGCATGTATACACAAATTAAGCTATTTTTTTTAAAAGGAAATGACCTGTTCTCGTAATTTATCCAATTATCCAGATATCTGATTATGCGGATTGGACCTGAGTCATCTGGCTAACTGGAGTTCTACTATATTATGTAGTATACAGTAGTGTGTTGCTTATTCAATTATCAAAGTGGGGTGTGCAAGAACTCTTAATGCATGGGACAGTAAATCTTTTGCTGTGCAATTTTGTTGCCATGAAAAGACTCTTACATGTGTACACAATATTCCTACTTCATTATACAAAAAAGGTAGTATCATTATAATAAGGTTATTAAATTTGCACCCACAATTCTCCTAATGCTTTTTTCCCCCCTTTTGAGATATCCAGAAAACTGGCAGCAGAATATAGCCACTGCCAGTTGCTGACACTGAGGGGGTTGGCAGGTGCCCCAGTCACACTGCTAGCCACTGTTCACCCAAATACAGATGCTAAATATCAAGGGTGCGGAAGGAAGGAAGGAAAAATTATAATTCTGTGGTAAATTTTGTTCAATTGAAATATTGAATTTTAAATGTAAATCTGAATTGAAAATCGCTCAGACTATGCACAGCTCATGAAATATTGCTAAAACAAGCAAATTCAATTAGAAAATATTGAATGTGCACGTTGCCACTTTATACGGAGAGAAAAAAATCCAGAACATATTGATTTAATATATTTTGAAAAACACAAAATTTAAAAATATTTGAACAGAAAATTGGAGTAGCATCCATAGCAGAGGAAGGTGGGGGTGGTGGGGGGGGGGGGGGGGGGGGGGGGGCGACAAGAGGAGGAAAATACACATATTGGTAAAGGTATAGGTGTACGAGTTGTCAAAGCTGAAAATACTAACAACCTTTAATACAATTACTGTTATTACTACCACTATTATTATTATTATTATTATTATTATTAGTGCATACACTCTGTTCAATCATGTAGTGCTTTTAGATTTTTTTCCTCTTCCACATTGCTCTCATTTTCACTCTGTGATTGTTTTTCTTTCTTCAGTCCACTTGGTTTACTGTCCACAAAATTTTAGTCTTCATTTCCCAAAGTCTACTGCCACGTTTGATGATTTCCCTGCCTTTTACTAGATTTTCAGTTTGTTCCATCCTCCATTTTTTCTGAGCCAAGAATTTTCCTAATAATCCTTTGTTCCTTATTCAGGGAGATTTAAAGATCATCTTTTTCCTTGTGGCTTTAATGCTTCACTTGTGTACAGAGTCTCAAGTTTCATGGGCATGTTGTGATATCTAAAGTTTGTATGTATAGACATCCACTACTACTTGTAGATGTCATGAATTATCCTGTAAGCTTTCCTTAGTTTCTGCAGTCAAACTCACTATGCTCCCTTTTCTAGTTCTGTTAGTTCTCTCATCATGATATCTGAAGTGTCTGGCACTTGATTTGCCCATGCTTCACATTTTCTTTTGACAGTTGAGTTTTTCAAAAGAGATTTGTAGTCTAGCTATTTCAGCACATTCTTTGAGGACTATTCAACTGCTTGATTTCACTGTACACTAGTATGGCTAAATCATCTTACGAAAAATTGGGAAGCGCCTTAATGTCATCCTTGGTTTGTCCAAGCTGAGAAGCCTTCCGCAGATTTGGGTAGGTTAATTCTTTTTTCCATTCCATAAGGATTTTATCTAGGATGAGAGTGAATTGGAGTGTTCTGATATTTATCTCACAAATTTTATTTTTGACTTTGTAATTGTTTACTTGATGATATTTACTGTCTTTGGGTCTAGTCCTTCACCGTCTACAATGTCAAAAACAAGACTGTCAGTCAACAGAGAAAGAGACTGTCAGTCAGCCGAGTCGTATGTCTTCTTGAAGTAGATGCAAGTGCTGATGATCTGCCTGTTTTGGGTTGCCTTATGTTTCAGTATTGTTTTTAAGCTGAAGATTTGATTGGCACCACGAATGGCCAGATTGAGAACCTGCTTGGTATTTGCTGATCTTACGTGCAAGCTGTGCTTTTTTCCTTTAAAGTAAACATGGCGAGCATATCATGTACATGAGAGGGGTAGTTTTATTTAGGTCTCCCCTGTCACATTTCTTGTGGAGTAGACGTACGAGTGCACATTTCCATACTTCAGGCACCTTTTCTGTCATCCAAATATCCGTGATGATTTGTGCAAGTTGATTTTTTGTGTGTGTGTGTGTGTGTGTGTGTGTGTGTGTATTTCAATAATTCTGTAATTATGCCGTCTTCCCCAGATGATATATATATATATATCTGCTGGTGTCTGTATGTGTGTGTGTGTGTGTGTGTGTGTGTGTGTGTGTGTGTGTGTGTGTGTGTGTGTGTGTGTGTGTGTGTGTGTGTGTGTGTGTGTGCGCGCGCGCGCGAGTGTATACCCGTCCTTTTTTCCCCCTAAGGTAAGTCTTTCTGCTCCCGGGATTGGAATGACTCCTTACCCTCTCCCTTAAAACCCACATCCTTTCGTCTTTCCCTCTCCTTCCCTCTTTCCTGATGAGGCAACAGTTTGTTGCGAAAGCTTGAATTTTGTGTGTATGTTTGTGGTTGTTTGTGTGTCTGTCGACCTGCCAGCACTTTCATTTGGTAAGTCACATCATCTTTGTTTTTAGATATATATTTCCTACGTGGAATGTTTCCCCTCTATTATAACTAATAGATATATATATAAAAGTCTGAAGCTGTGTTTGTAATTTATTCTTTGATAGGTTATCAAGATTCTGGTTATGTGTGTGTATAAAAGATATTTCCCTGAGAAACCTTGAGAGTGATTCTGGACAACTGAGTAGCACAGAAAAGTATAGTGCTAGCTCCCTACAATTGTCATGATTTGTCCACGTGAGTTTACCACCCTGGTTTCTGAAGCAAAGGTTCTGTAGTGTGCATCCATGCACCTTTCCTCTAAACATCTAGTACAAGTCACATGTTTTGTGTCCTCTGAAGTTCTTTCCAGTAGCATCAAGTTGTTCTTTCATCTATTACCTATCTGGCTCTCATTAATTTTTGCTACTTGCTTTTCTATCTCAAAAAGGTTTTCAGTCTTAGGTGATTTTTCTCCTGCAGCATGTTCTTTTTTGCACAAATGTAACTTTGATACAGACAAGATGGTGATACTTGTTGATGTTCGCACTTCTACAAACTTGTACATCATGACTTCCTTTGTGCACACGATATATAATGGCTGCTTTATCAATTTGATAAGACACCCAGTAATTGTATGGGTGATCTCCAAGTCTATTGCTTACACAAGTGTTACCTCAGGGAGATCAACATGATTATCAAGTTACACCAGTGGTTTATTGACCTTTTTTTCTGTCAAAACAAGCACTGAAATCATGTAGTAGAATTATTTTGTCTTCATCAGGAACTTTCATCCCAATCTTCTCCAGTGTAGTCCTAAAGTGTTCAACCTTTTCAGCTTCTTTCTTGTTAGCTCTGTTTGTGGGAGTATGTGAATTAATCAGTATGTAATTCTTATCCACACACTGCATGCACATTTCATGATCCTGTGGTTTCAGGTGCAATTTCTTTGACTTGTTCACAACAACATCCATACACAAAAATGGGATGGCATCTCTTCTGTCTCACTTGTCCCTTCCACTCTTTAAGATATGATAGTTACTGTAAGCTAAGTGTTATATCTTTAAAGCATGGTTTCTGATGTTTTTGTATCTTATCTTTTGTTTATGTAGTTCTGAAATGAGCCGGTGTATTTTCCCGGTTGAATTAGAGCATTATTTTTGAAGGTACCAGCGTATGGAGGTTTCTTTGCTGATAGTGTGCCCAAGAACTCAATGTTTCTCTGTGATTGTGACAACCAAGGTCCCCTAGACCCCAACTGCCTGGTTGCCATTTGTCAGTGGGCCAATTGGTTACCAACTGGAGTAAAGATGTTTTTGTTTTCATGAATTGTGATTGCTCATAAGCAATATTTTATCCACTGTTTTCACTACAGTTTAAGCTCACAGATTTTAGGTTCCTGGAACATCAAATCTGTAGCCACTCCTCTTGGTAGACAGACAACAACCACATTCCAATGCTTGCTCCAAATGTGAGACAAAATGGATTTTGTTGGTAGTGTTGCCTATTCCAGTAATTCCACCATACTGAGATCATTCTCTCTGCCTTCATTACCATTGAGGAATATACTAATTGTTTGGACCTTTATCAAATTAAAATTCATTCCCTCATGAAGAGGAAGCCCCCTTAAAAGTAGTAGTAGTAGTAGTAGTAGTAGTAGTAGTAGTAGTGACTGACAATTCGCAAATTTTCACAAACACAACTTTTATTGAGGTAAGTTCACAAGGTTGATGACAGAACAAACGAAAGGTAACAATAATGATGCCAGTAAAAGTCTCCTAACTGAGGCAAGCAAAAGTTCACTTCTAATTTGCCACAAAGGTTCATGGTAAAACGCGCACGTAACAGTCCAATTCAGAGACGAAGACATAATCTTCAACGGCCGCAGTATACGAGGACGGCATCCAGTGTGAACTGCCTTTCAGGGCTGGTTCTAGCCCCTAAATAGCTGTCTCCAGCCAATCAGGGTTTGGCGTAGTGATACTTCCTGCAGGCCATGGCTCAAGGTCCCCCTGCAGGAAGTAAAGCTTGGAATGTCTGTTTCCATTATCTTGTATGTAAATAGCAGGTGTTTACCCTAGTGCTTTTGGTACGCCTTGGGCATACACAACCTTGTCCTCTGTGGTGTAATATGGGTTGCCGGCCCTCAGGGGGTACCTTGACTCTGGTATAACAGTAGTAGTAGTAGTAGTAGTAGTAGTAGTAGTATTCCAGTCACATCCTTCAATGACATAATTAAAAATAAGTATGATGAGTAATATCTGCTGTTCTTTATCATTATCTTTATGTACTGCTTCAAACGAAACTCATTTTCAGTCTGGACCGAATTCTTTACTATGCACACGGGGATTCCCACTCTAAAGAATTGATATACCAGCTTATTTGTAAGAGTGGCCAATATTTTCATTTTAAACCAAGGGGTCACTGAACCTATGGGAAATTCTCAAATACCTGAAATTACAGCGTTTTAACCAAAACATTTGATAGGGCGATAATTTTTTATGGAAATTATTCACTTGTCACATACTGTAGCTCTGTATTTACAGGCATATACAGTTAAGTAAAACTGTTTCCAGTAATTAACCATACATGCTGCTTTAATAAGTTAATAAATCACATGTAATTCTAAGAACTCTCCAGGTTTCTACAGGTTTCTCTAAAAGACTTTGGAAGATGCTTGTTTATTATTTTATGTCATGCTCTCTCTTGTTTGCTTCCATAGTGATATCTTTGGTGTTTATTGCAAAGATATCAGGATTTTATCATTGGGTGATCTCCAATGCCCATGACAAGGAACAAAATGGCTGACTAGCTTCCATTCACTCAATAACACGATTCATGTGAATAGTTTGTGTGTCCTTTCCATGAAAGTACTAACAGTCAAATGATCATCTCAGTTTAAATTATCTGTACACCAGATGGGTGAATTTAATCTTCAGATGTTATAATAATCATGAGGAGGAAAGTCGTTTGAAGTTAAGAGTAATAAATGATATAATCAATAGTGTGAGAGAGTGGAAACACTCGGGAAATTCTGGTAATAAAATTTCAATATAATTGAACAAACAGTTCAATACAAATAATATGACATCAAGGAGACAAACATCAACGGAAACAGGGTGGTATTTCACAATCCCAACACCATGGATAGTAATGGGAAAATACAAACTTTTTCACATTGCATCGGATATGGAGGTGCAGAAGTACTGAATAACAACAAACAGGACCAAATCTGATGCTCTCAATATCATTTACACACACACACACACACACACACACACACACACACACACACACACACACAGATAGATAGAGAGAGAGAGAGAGAGAGAGAGAGAGAGAGAGAGAGAGAGAGAGAGAGAAATTTGACTTAAATCACTGATGGAGATGCAAGTAAAAAATATAAATACATATGAACATAAAATATTAACATACATACATATGTGCCACACAAATTCTAGTTCGCACAAAACAGAGGAACTAATTTCACTTTTTATGGAATGAAAATAAATGGAATGCTTAATAAATCAAACCAAAGTAACCACATACAATACAGATGAAACATAGCACCAGATGTTTTCTGACAATCACTCCATTACAAAAATGCACCAGAAAAATAGTTATAAAAGTGCTCATCTTCTATTACCTACAAAAATAACACAAGATCTACAAACTGCATTTGCACCTTCCTGTTTGGACATCATCATAAGGGCTGTTCTTTCAGCACTGTCACACTTTTAAAATGTGTGGCACATTGCATAACAATAAAATGACTATTTGTACAACATTTCAGAAATACTGGAGTTATGTCTGTGATGGACACATTCATGAATAACTAAATACTGCACTACTGAATACAAAAATTCGCAATGGTTTTGGTTCATCTTGATTAATCGAAAATAGAAGGCCTTCAAAAACCACTCACACATAGCTGTACTTCAGCATTTTAATTTGGACTTTATAAAGAAGAGTCCATTATCATATACATTTCACAGTTAAGTTTTCTATAGTTTAACATTTTGTGTAACATGAAACCTCCACCGTGAAATGCAACTTCCTTGCAGGCACCAATTTTCACAGTTATTTCTGTAAACATTTTTCAAGCTTCCAAAATGTAGGACTCCACATTTTTCACATACTTACAAACATACATAAATTTGTTAATCAGCTGCCACATACATTTGTATTAAATAACATCCAAACTACAACTTCCTTATGTACATTATTCACATTATGTAAACAAAAATATATTTATATTTCTCTCTCTGAGATATCAAACTTCTGTGAGATTTTAAAAATGTATTAAAACTACAATGTGTGATGTGTGTTTAATGCATCCACTTGGGAATAATAAAAGTATGAAAAATGAAAATAAGACCTAATTCTGCATCCTCGGTTACAAATAGTTCTGTGAGCTTACATAAAAAAGGTGCATTTGGGAAGATTCAGTCATTATTACAATATTTAGCCTATATATAATACATTTGCTGAAACAGAATACCAGTAACTTTACAGTGATACTTCGAAGCAATGTCACTTAACAAAATACACAAATTAAGATTGTAATACACAGTACAGACCAATGATTATATCACATTAACAGTACAATTAATATGTATCACCCTAGTATCAGAGCATGTTGTGCCATGTGAATATAAAAGCATGTTCTACAGATATACAGAATGTTAAAACTGTGTCCACGTCGCTAAACAATTAAATATCAGACAATGCATTAGCAACTTTTAATAGAAATGGTGCGAAAACTCTGGGAGTTGCAGCAAGCATAAAAGAAATTGCCAAGGAATGAATCATACAGAAGTACAAAGTTCATAACAATGAATGGTTTACTACAAAATGCGCTGACTGGTCACTGAAACCGAGCTGCAGAATCAATGAAAAATTCTGTGATGTGATGATCTAAAACACAATGTTTCACAAGGCTACTATCCAAAATTTTAACACTAAAAACATGTTGTATGAAAATATGTTTTCACTGGAATGACTGATAATTCAAGTAAAAGTTTAATGGTGCTGATCATCAGTCGCCTCAATCAAACAATGTTCTGACCGAGATAATACATTGATATACCAAAAATGTGTATAAAAGGGATGTGTCTTCATTCCTGTTCATCAACTAGTTTCACTTAGTGTCTTCTAATATGTTTATTAAATAACAGAAATATAAATATATATGATGATAATTTGTACACATTTTAAAACACTAACATCTTGAATGCTTCACAATGTACAGTTGTTATGTATGTTTACTCTTCTTTGATCTTTTCCTCCTACGTTTTCTCATACTGCCTGTAGCACTACTTGTTTCCTCTGATGGTGTTGGTGATGTAGGGCTTGATGGTAGTTCTTCACCCTCAGGGTCTTCTTCATTTCCATTCATATCACCGTCACCTGTCTCCTCATTTTCAGGATTAGAAAGTTCCAAGGAAATTATCTTCTCTTTTAAAGTCTCCACCTAATAAACAACAACAAAACATACAAATAATATGACACAATGCAGAAGAAATAGAAAATAGTTATTGTTCTGTGTTACATGAATATTTAATAAAATCTAAATGATGAAGCCATTTTGGAAAACCACTTTATACTGTCAGTTTTATTACACATCACCGGCCAGTTTCAGTCTTTCGGCATTTTCATATTTATAGCATTTAGAACCTCTTTTGTGCTATGTGGACTCAGACGCTCGTCCTCAAGTATAAATATTCAACATCTGTATATGGGAAAGTTAAATGAAAATGAGACAGACAGGGAAAAAATAAGAAATAATTTGTTATTTAAAAAGTAACTTTCATAAATGTTAATGCATTTATCCCTCTGTGACACAAGGTCAGTGCCTTCATGTTAAAATGCTTTATGTTGCCAATGAAACCATGATTATTCCCAGGCATGCACCTCAAATCGATGGCCTAGAATGGCTTCCCTCAGGGCTCCAAAAATTTGGAAGTCACATGGCAAGAGACTGGGACTGTATGACAGATGTGTTCACACAGACCCTATGCAAAAACTGAAGCATGCAATGAAGTCCAAACAACCAGGAATGTTGACAGACGGCATCATTCTGTTGCACGATAACATCGACACACTTACTGCGTATGTCATTATGACTATGCTGCAGAAGTTTCGCTGAGAAGCCCTTACACATCCTTCATACAGCCCTCATCCCTCCCCATGCGGTTTCCATATTTTTGGAACCTGAGAGGGTAGAGCCCTTTAAGAATGACTGCAGACATGGCCATGCGCACATGTCCTGTTGTGATGTTAGGAACAACTGCACCAAAGGCGGCGAGTGTTTTGACGGCTCAGAACGTGTTGAGACTAAGCTGTCCCAGAGCTCAGTGGACCGCACACGTTTTGCATAGTCATCAATAGATTGGGGAGGGGGGGGGGGGCGGAGGCTCCCTTTGACTCTCAGAGACAGGCAGACACTGTGAAAATGAGACAACCATAGAACAGCCAGCAGGTAAATGCATGCTCTGGCTGTGTGGTCAGAAAAACCTGGGCGCCAGGCCACTGACAAGAAATGAGGAGAGGTTAACTGCCATAGATGAACTGAGTGACCAGCACAAACATTAAATATGACTAAATCTATTGAAAACTGAACCCAACTAGTACTGTGAAGTCAAATAACACGGTTACAGAGACAAAACAAGATAACTGATTAGGTAAAATCGTGCCCTCAATTGCAATAGTAGATCTTCATTATTTAATGTTAAATGTCTTGTGTCCAAAATGAAGTTGGAAAATTTGCATCTCAGCAAAACCTTAAGCTGTTTTCACAAGCAAAGCATCTCTGGATAGGCCTCACTGACCACTTTAAAAAAAAGAGAGAGAGATCATAGAAGATTTTTTTATAAACGTTACCTATTTTTAAGTTACAAGCCGAGAAGTGCATCCTAAAACAAATCTTTGCCTAAAAAATTAATGAAACATTGAAAGTAGTACCAGTATTACTAAGTACGCAGAGACAGGGGCATATGAATGTAATAAGTTTTAATTGTTTATATTTATTAGCAACAAAACAGCATAAAGTAGTGTTTACCTAGACAAAATCATTATTTCAGAATAAAACATTTAACTTAAGAGAAAAACAAAGAACAGCAAGGGAACTCTGAGGAAATTTACATACAAATTAATGTATGATACATGTGTATAATATTACAGTTACTGTTTTAAGTACATTGCAGAAGTCTAAAGTTTGTGTGTTTGACTCAAATCAAAGTGAGGCCTTATATAGGGGCAGCCATTTTGCCCGAGGCAGCTTTGTTCGGATTCGTAGACAGTTGGTTTTGAAAGCTGGGAGAGTGAACATGTATGGATGACGTGTAGAGCACATCTCAAGTGTGTCGGAATTTTTCTAGGTATTGAATTAGAGACTTAATATTCACATATGTTGCCAGCAAATGTTCAGAAATATTTTCTACTTATGTACTTTCTTTATTTTGCAACAGGTGAACTTTTCTGAACTCAAAGTAGTTTACCATAGTTATTTGTAAGTGATCTACACTCGAAATTTAGCTAGGTCACAATTGTAGAACTTTAACTTCAGGCTTGTGCTAAATGAACTTCGGTTTAATTTCTGAGATTTTTCCAGAAGTTTACACAACACATAACATGCGATACTGCTGTGCCTCGGGTGAAGCTCACTCTCAGTGTAGCCAACTCTTAGAAATACAACCACACACTGAGATGCCCTATGAACAGTGACTTTCTAACTTCCAACTGAGAATTCTTGCAGGTGCACATGGGGGCTCACGAGCTAGAAGTTTACAGAGCAATTGTTTTGCTGTTCAACAAGTAAGAACAAAGGTACAATCATGGTTCCGTAGGCATCTGCAAACGTTGTTCCGCGAAGGCAATGGGATAAATATGTTAACAGTCATGGTGATTACCTTTTAACAAATAAACATTTTACTTACTTATTTTCATCTACTTCATTTTCATTTGACTGCTCTGTATGTATATGGTCCTGCACATCACAATCTGCTTCCAATCGCACATTATACAGCATATCATGTAAGTTAAAACACTAGTGACAGCTAGCTTGCTGTTAACAGATAGGTTTATCTACGAGGAAACAAAAGGACACATGGAGCTGTTAAATTAATTTGAGAGGACATGGATGTAAGCTGTTAGTAATGTTTTTGAAACTTCCTGGCAGATTAAAACTGTGTGCCCGACCGAGACTCGAACTCGGGACCTTTGCCTTTCGCGGGCAAGTGCTCTACCAACTGAGCTACCGAAGCACGACTCACGACCGGTAATCACAGCTTTACTTCTGCCAGTACCTCGTCTCCTACCTTCCAAACTTTACAGAAGCTCGCAGGAGAGCTTCTGTAAAGTTTGGAAGGTAGGAGACGAGGTACTGGCAGAATTAAAGCTGTGAGTACCGGTCGTGAGTCGTGCTTCAGTAGCTCAGTTGGTAGAGCACTTGCCCGCGAAAGGCAAAGGTCCCGAGTTCGAGTCTCGGTCGGGCACACAGTTTTAATCTGCCAGGAAGTTTCATATCAGTGCACACTCCGCTGCAGAGTGAAAATCTCATTCTGGAGTAATGTTTTTATTTACAAGACATGTTGGAACCAGTTTACAATGTGTAAGACCAAATACATAAACATTCGATGTTTGTGCATGGGAACAAACATCTGTCACCATGTAGCATGAAATAGGTTTTAAGTATGATACACGTGTAACCAATGCTACACATTTGAAGATTGCAAAAGACAAACTGCCCAGTAATGTGATATATACTGCGTGCCTCTCCTACGGGTCATCAGGCATGTTTTCTCTGGTGTTTCCGCAGATATCTGCAATTTTATTTATGTAGGTCAAGTCAGACCAACCAAGTTCTGCTCATCATGTCTCTCATACAGTGGCCAGCACTGATGGAAAGCATTTGTTTGTATCCCAATACAAACAAAATTATTTTTAAATCTTAATTTTATGCTGTCATTCTATAGAGTGGTTCCAAACTAATCTAGTGCATCATTCATGTCATCGGTACCTATTAACAGGAACAGTAAAACACAAAGAAGAATCAGTACTCCAGTAGGGACTGAGCAGTGCTTCTGCATGGTGGTGGTAGCTGTCAGCACAGGCCAGAGCAGTGATGTCACTGCCAGAGTACTGGTTATTCTTCACGTCTTACTGATGCTGTTAATACACATCGATAAAACAAATATTGCACTAGACTAATTTCGGACTGCTCTGTCAAATGGGCACGTAAAATGCCACTTTAAAAATCGTTTCATTTGTTACAGGGTGAAAAAAGAAAGAAAACCATGTGCTTTCCATTGACACTGGGTGATGAATGGTATTGTTTGAGCTAATTCCAGGTACACATTGCAAAAGCAAAATTGCAAATACCTGCCAAAATCTCAGAGGAAATGCACCTGGCAACTCACAGGAGAGACAACCTGTATATATACTGTGGAATAAAGGCATCTTGCATAACAAAGCTGACAGCCTACAGTGGTTTCGAAACTGATTTCATCGTTTAGAAGTTACAACTAGTTTGTGCATCTGCACATGAAGATTTATTTATTTAGCATATGGCATTACATTTGAACAGAGACTAGCAACTGTGGACACACATGAAGAAATGTAATAAAACAGATCACACTCATATATGAATATGACTCTTCCAACTTGAGTAAACGTGAATGTACTGTGCATTTGATAAAATACAACAAATATGCATTTTATTGATTCTTTCTGGATTTTATTCAAAATTTTTTAGTTAGTTAGACACTTACTAACCAAAAATAATGGACCTGCCATTAACCCTATTGTCTAGGAATAGGTTAACTATGACAGAGCACCCTCAAATGAAATGTGGATGCACTGCAATAAAAATTATAAGTGTAGATAATGTTTCGAGAATGACAATTCTGTACTGAATATAAAATGAGAAATTACAATCCTAAAACAGAATCTACACACATACTACATGAAAGGAACATTTAATACTCAGTAACTTTCCTTTATCTATTCCTTCGATTCTGCATCTTTTCTTTGGTCACAGAAATTTCAGGTTTAGATACTTACATATTTCTCTTATTTTATCAGTAACTCTACTTTGGTTGTTTAAAGTTTTAAGGCTGTAAATATGTATCCACATCCCAAATTAAAAGGAAAGGAGAAAAAGGGGGGAAGACAAGATTGTATTTTTGGATTTATGAATAAATTAAGATTGTACATTATGGATATTTCAGGCCACTGTATTTGAATATTATATGAAATATCAACAGAGATAACTCTGAGCAGTCAATATTTGTTTATCTCTAAATAGTTTCTGCGCATTTCAGGGCCATCTTCAGATGAGGCATTCAGGAGTTACGTAATCATGTTTGTGGTATGATGCTAGGAATTGGATGTTGCTTCTTGTGGCAATATCTGCGTTACTGGTGATGATATACACCTGGCAGATTTCATTTATCTACAGCCTCGGAATGCTCTACTGTGTCAGAAATGTACATGTGAGTCCATGGCACAGCTTCTAGGTGGCAGCAGAGAAGTATACCTTACAGATAAATGCTCCTGTGACAGGTGGTGAAAGTGCTCAATGTTATTTTTTAGTTCTGCAATTATAATTATAACAGTAAGGGGCAGATTCCATATCTTGTCAAAATTAAAACCACCATCACGATTTATTAAATTTTGTGCAACTTGAATGGTGAAGTGGAAGCTAAAATCTTTATGCTGCTGTAGTTTATAGAACGGCCTATCTGTACACAATGACTTGCCAGAGTGTAGCAGATAGGGGCTCAAATCACCTCCCATGAACTGTTTGTGTTGTTTGGCCACTATGTGAACTGCCACAAGGGGTCAGGTGCATACCTGTCTCTCGGAGCACCAAGTTGCCCTTTACAGAATGGAGTGTGGCTGTACGTCCTCATAGGAGCAGGGCCTTTGCTAGATGTTTTGCCACCCTAGATGAGAACTAAAAAATAACACACAAGGGTTGGAAGTAAAAAATACCACCACCCTCTTTTTTACTACCATCCGTCTGCACGATATACCCTCCCCCTCCCCCTCCACCAACATCCAATGACACAACAACGCAAACCTCCTATTACACTTTTAATTGTCAAACTAAGGTGATCAGATGTCACCAATTACCATGCTTTAACCTCAATTCCTTGAAAACTGACTGAGGACAACAAGTGCCCTAAATCTCTTTTTTCCCCCTCAATTTTTGAAATTTCCCAAAATAATTCAAATAGGAAGAACGTACTGAACATTTTAAACTAGAACTGAATATAGCAGTGCAACCAAATTTGGCACCAATTACTCATTTTATTCAATTGCAAGAAATTGGACCAATAAAGCATGAAACTATTGTCTGGCCCCAATGAATGTTTCCTGGAATTTGGACGTTATGCTATACTGATGGAAGACATGGCAAAGCATCGAACCAGGTCATCTGGATAATCGTGGTGTTATGTCATTTCTGTTTTAATTTTCTTCTTTCCATTTTTTCTCCGCATATGCTCAATTTTTTTCCTATTTGATTTGAAATTAATTTCTCCGGTCTACGGATCGGAGCGTGGAATGTCAGATCTCTTAATCGGGCAGGTAGGTTAGAAAATTTAAAAAGGGAAATGGACAGGTTAAAGCTAGATATAGTGGGAATTAGTGAAGTTCGGTGGAAGGAGCAACAAGAATTTTGGTCCGGTGAATACAGGGTTATAAATACAACATCAAATAAGGGTATTGCAGGTGTAGGTTTAATAATGAATACGAAAAATAGGAGTACGGGTAAGCTACTAAAACAGCATAGTGAACGCATTATTGTGGCCAAGATAGATACGAAGCCCACGCCTACTACAGTAGTACAAGTTTATATGCCAACTAGCTCTGCAGATGACGAAGAAATTGATGAAATGTATGATGAGATAAAAGAAATTATTCAGGTAGTGAAGGGAGATGAAAATTTAATAGTCACGGGTGACTGGAATTCTTCAGTAGGGAAAGGGAGAGAAGGAAACATAGTAGGTGAATATGGATTTGGGCTAAGAAATGAAAGAGGAAGCCGCCTGGTAGAATTTTGTGCAGAGCATAACTTAATCATAGCCAACACTTGGTTCAAGAATCATGAAAGAAGGTTGTATACATGGAAGAACCCTGGAGATACTAAAAGGTATCAGATTATGTAATGGTAAGACAGACATTTAGGAACCAGGTTTTAAATTGTAAGACATTTCCAGGGGCAGATGTGGACTCTGACCACAATCTATTGGCTATGACCTGTAGATTAAAACTAAAGAAACTGCAAAAAGGTGGGAATTTAAGGAGATGGAACCTGGATAAACTGAAAGAACCAGAGGTTGTACAGAGTTTCAGGGAGAGCGTAAGGGAACAATTGACAGTAATGGGGGAAAGGAATACAGTAGAAGAAGAATGGGTAGCTTTGAGGAATGAAATAGTGAAGGCAGCAGAGGATCAAATAGGTAGAAAGACGAGGGCTAGTAGAAACCCTTGGGTAACAGAAGAAATATTGAATTTAATTGATGAAAGGAGAAAATATAAAAATGCAGTAAATGAAGCAGGCAAAAAGGAATACAAACGTCTCAAAAATGAGATCAACAGGAAGTGCAAAATGGCTAAGCACTGATGGCTAGAGGACAAATGTAAGGATGTAGAGGCTTATCTCACTAGGGGTAAAATAGATACTGCTTAAAGGAAAATTAAAGAGACCATTGGAGAAAGGAGAACCACTTGCATGAATATCAAGAGCTTTGATGGAAACCCAGTTCTAAGCAAAGAAGGGAAAGCAGAAAGGTGGAAGGAGTATATAGAGGGTCTATACAAGGGCGACGTACTTGAGGACAATATTACGGAAATGCAAGAGGATGTAGATGAAGATGAAGATGAAATGGGAAATATGCTACTACGTAAAGAGTTTGACAGAGCACTGAAAGACCTGAGTCGAAACAAGGCCCCAGGAGTAGACAACATTCCATTAGAACTACTGACAGCCTTGGGAGAGCCAGTCCTGACACAACTCTACCATCTGGTGAGCAAGGTGTATGAGACAGGCGAAATACCCTCAGACTTCAAGAAGAATATAATAATTCCAATCCCAAAGAAAGCAGGTGTTGACAGATGTGAAAATTACCGAACTATCAGTTTAATAAGTCACAGCTGCAAAATACTAACGCGAATTCTTTACAGACGAATGGAAAAACTGATAGAAGCCGACCTCGGGGAAGATCAGTTTGGATTCCATAGAAATGTTGGAACACGTGAAGCAATACTGACCCTACGGCTTATCTTAGAAGAAAGATTAAGGAAAGGCAAACCTACGTTTCTAGCATTTGTAGACTTAGAGTAAGCTTTTGACAATGTTGATTGGAATTCTCTCTCTCAAATTTTGAAGGTGGCAGGGGTAAAATACAGGGAGCGAAAGGCTGTTGACAATTTGTACAGAAAGCAGATGGCAGTTATAAGAGTCGAGGGACATGAAAGGGAAGCAGTGGTTGGGAAGGGAGTGAGACAGGGTTGTAGCCTGTCCCCGATGTTATTCAATCTGTATACTAAGCAAGCAATAAAGGAAACAAAAGAAAAATTCAGAGTAGGTATTAAAATCCATGGAGAAGAAATAAAAACTTTGAGGTTCGCCTATGACATTTTAATTCTGTCAGAGACAGCAAAGGACTTGGAAGAGCAGCTGAACGGAATGGACAGTGTCTTGAAAGGAGGGTACAAGATGAACATCAACAAAAGCAAAACGAGGATAATGGAATGTAGTCGAATTAAGTCGGGTGATGCTGAGGGAATTAGATTAGGAAATGAGACACTTAAAGTAGTAAAGGAGTTTTGCTATTTGGGGAGCAAAATAACTGACGATGGTCGAAGTAGAGAGGATATAAAATGTAGACTGGCAATGGCAAGGAAAGCGTTTCTTAAGAAGAAAAATTCGAGTATAGATATAAATGTCAGGAAGTCTTTTCTGAAAGTATTTGTATGGAGTGTAGCCATGTATGGAAGTGAAGCGTGGGCGATAAATAGTTTAGACAAGAAGAGAATAGAAGCTTTCGAAACGTGGTGCTACAGATGAATGCTGAAGATTAGATGGGTAGATCACATAACTAATGAGGAGGTATTGAATAGAATTGGGGAGAAGAGAAGTTTGTGGCACAACTTGACTAGAAAAAGGGATTGGTTGGTAGGACATGTCTGAGACATCGAAGGATCACCAATTTAGTACTGGAGGGCAGCGTGGAGGGTAAAAATCGTAGAGGGAGACCAAGAGATGAATACACTAAGCAGATTCAGAAGGATGTAGGTTGCAGTAGATACCGGAAGATGAAGAAGCTTGCACAGGATAGAGTAGCATGGAGAGCTGCATCAAACCAGTCTCTGGACTGAAGACCACAACAACAACAACAACAACAACATGTAACATTGAACTTAGATCGACTGAATGAGTAGTGTTGAGCCAAATTACAATGACACACACTTTTCAACGTCTCTAAATCAGCTATTGATATGATTATTGTGCTTCAAACTGTTGTACTTTTTTGTAGACACACAATATTTATTCTTGAATGTTGCGTGTTAAAGATGGAGGAAAATAAGCAGAAAAAATTTCTCAAAACACCTTCAAGAAAACTCTCCACTGCCAAAAAACATTGAAATAGTGAGATATTCATCAAGTACATCACAAAACATAATATAATTCTCAGACCTTAAGTCTCTCAACAACTGGATGCTGCCCACTATAGTGGACCAAAACACTTCATGGTAGTGTTTTGGTCTCATACATCTTACACATCATATGGAATAGTTTTATGATGGCTGGATCGCTCATTGATTTCAATAATTCTGAAGAAATTTAATCTACTTCAGGGGCCTTGTTTCAGTGGTTTATCAAATTATTCTTGCTATACCACATCTCCCATATCATCATCATCACCATCATCATCATCATCATCATCTACTTCCCTTTATTTTTGTAACAGTGTCATCAAGGTTCTTTCCTTCAATAGCTCTTATATATATTCCTTCCACCTTTCAGCCTTCTCTTCTTTGCTTAGTACTGGCTTGCCACCTAACCTCTTATAGTCATAAAGGCGCTTCTCTTGCCTCCAAATCATTTTTCATTTTGCTATAAGTGGCATCTGTCTTTCTCATTGTCATGAATGCTTCTATGGATTTTTATTTCTCCTCTAACCATACCTGGTTTGCCATTTTTTACTTCCTGTCAAACTCATTTTCAAGACCCCTATACTTTCTTTACCCTGCAGCATTTTTTATACTTTCTGCCATCATTAATTAAGTATCTCATGTTTTTTTTCCGTTGGTTTCTCCTTGGCTTTGTTGTTTTGGCTATTTGAAACTCTACTGCCTTTCCTATTTCATCCCTCATAGTCCTCCATTTGTCTTCTATTGTATTCTTATCACCATTTCAATCAAACGTAGCCTGATGTTTCTTCCAAAATACTCACCTCTGGCCCTTTCAACTTATCCAATTTCAATACCTTTAATATCCAACATTCCTGTAATTTCTTTGGTTTTTCTCTGGATTTTGTAATTAATAAATTGTCCTTAGGGTCCATATCTGCTGCTAGAAATGTTTTGCAGTTTACAATCTAGTTTCTAAATCTGTGTCCTACCCTTATACAGGGTGTTTGGAAATACCCATTACAAACTTCTAGGACTTACAGAGAGGACAGAGTACATAATATTTTAAATAGGAATCCATGTATGGAAATGTACCGTTTCCATTCTACGACAGTTTCGATTCAGATTTTTATCTCATCCACTTCTGCTTGAGGAACTGAATTAGACATGATGCAGCACAATTATTAGCTAATATCTCAACATCCATTTTCCACTTAAGCACATTTGATAGTATTAACACTTAAATACTACATGTTTAAATCATTTGAAACATAACAGAACCCAGCATACTGTACACACAGAAGAGCACCGAAACATTACAACAGTGGCTCAATGTGGTGATCACAAAGGTTGTTACTGAAATGGTACCTACGAAGCATTTTCTAGTAAACTCTCCATCCCACCTGATGTCTCTTCAATTTATAGTGTAGTGGTTAGAACTTGTGGCATCAGATCTTCCTCTGTCTCTACAGGAGTCTTGTAAATTGCACTTTGCATATAATCTCACAAGTAGTCCACAGGAGTTAACCCCATGATCGTAGCAGCCACAAGATTGGACAACATTGACCAATCCATCTGACACCATAGCATCTGTTGAGATGTTACCAAAAAATTCATGAAAAGTGAGGTGGGGCAACATCATGCTGAATCTACATTTCCTGGCTCACCTTCCAAGAACCGGTCCAACATGTTTTATAAGAACATCATGTATGCAGGACCAGTTACCTGGAGTGGAAAGAGGTATGGCCCAATCACATGACCATCCAGAATACATGCCCTCATGTCAATACCAAAGCGGTGTCGAAATCCCTGAACATGCATCGCACAAAGGTTTTCATCTGCCCAGACATGGCTGTTTTGCAAATTCAGAACACAGTTGCTAGTGAACTTACATTCATTTGTGAACTGAAATCGACGTGGAACCTGGGATGTGTTGATGCAACAGTGCAGGAACGACATGCACTGGCATGTACCCTTTGTAAGTGGTACGGATGTAATTGTTACTCGTATGGAACATCCCTGATGATACTGTGGCTAACACTCACAGCACACACTGTATAACTCGGGCAAAACGTTTGTGTAATGGCATTCCACATTGCAGAAAACCTTCATGATACAGCCACCTAGCAGCTCTCTCATTACTGCGAGCTTTGCCATACACAAGGAACAAGTCTGTGTATTCTGAAAATGTAACCAAAACCACGTTTACATGAATCAAAGTCACAGAGGCATTGATTAGGTCTCACAGTAAGGCAGCCTGTAAGTGATATCAGGTGACCATTTGACATAGCTCATGTCAAACTGTCCACCCACTGCATATCGGGACAGGCAACTATGAGACTTTTCTCTTTCCCTTAGCAGACGTGGATGTGTTAACACATCTGTATTGATACCACTGTAGAATGGAAATTGTACATTTCCAGACATGTGTTGCTATTCAAAATATTATGCACTCATACCCCTCTACAAGTCCTAGAAGTCAGTTACAGTAATTTCCAAAAATCCATACCATGAGTCTTAAATCAAGTGTCTGCAATGTGCAAATCACACTCTGTGCAAAATTCTTGAAGCAGCTATCCCTTTCATTCATTTTCCCCAGATAATCTTCTACACTTTCCCTTCATCCTCATTTCCTACAAATGAATTCCAGGAATCATCCCCCCCCCCCTCCCCCAACCAGTCACAGTGAAATTTTCGTTTCACTTAAGAAACTGAATAATTCATTTCATCTCATCATAAAGTTTTTTCAATTTCTTTTATTGTCTTCATATTACTGAAGCTGTAAATTCTTGAATGTGACATATCAAATACGGAAACACAGTTCATCATTTCAATTTATGATGCAAATGATTTATTTATAACATATTGTAATATAGAGCTAAATTAATTACTATTCTTATTATTAATAATCCTGTGATATACAAAAATTGTGTTAATATCCAATTAAACAGTACACATATTCCAATTTCACAATTCCTGAACTTCACACTGGAGGGAAAATCAAGAGTAAAGTATTCTAACAGATTAGGTATATTTAGATAAATGCACCATTAGAAGCAATGAGAACTCTAGAATAATAGGATGTCATATTATTTTCAGGTCATAGTACTTATGTTGTCTTTATGTCTTCAGCTATTCTGAGCTACTCGCACCAAATCATGGCAATGTTGCTGCAAATAAATGTCAACAACCACCTTATATACCTTACATCAATGAATATGAGGATTGGGTGTCAGTACAACTACTCATGTATATATTCCACAAATGGAAAGTCAGTTGATTCTTACATTACATTATAACAACATATGTAGCTCCCAGAAAACAACTATTAGATATTCTCTGCATATTAATGTTATACTTTGCAGAGTTTTACCACATTTAAAGTCAAATTAGTATACCATGCAAACAACATCTCTTATCAATAGTCAGTATTTATTCATTTATTACAGACTATAACACATTAGCCAATCTTCTGCTCCAAAATCATGCAATGTCATGCCCAGAAATAATCCCATGTCTATTCTACAGTTACATACCAAAAAGCAAAAGCACTTACATTAAGGTTAGGGAAGAAAGTGTGTTATACACAGCCTTTGTGACAAAAGGGAGCAACAGAAGGAAGTCATACTGAAAGACAGATATTTGACTTTTTTATTTTATCATGAACAATTTGTGTAATATTTCTAATCAAAAGTAAAACATACACTTCTTCCACAAACACATGTATTAACCTATCAATTAGTATTCTCATCTGGATGGACAGATTGTCATACTACTATCAAATGCCTTCTCTCTCCACAAAACAATAAAGGGAAGGGGACAGAGGTGCAAGCTCTGATGACCAAAAACTGCAAGTACTGTTGGGTGATGAAATTGTATTCTATGTCAATATTCAAACTTCCTACCTCACTTTGTGTGCCCCTGTGTGCATCCATACAAAACACACTAGCTGTAGCACATGGCAGCATACCAACAGACAGTAATGTACTTACTGAACAGAATAATATTAGTCACCCAATTAAAAGAGCACTCTTGTCACTTTGGAGAGCTGTATTAGGTTGTCATGACCCCTGCAACTGGCAGTGAAGTCGTTTGTATATGCCAATCACTTGTAAATAATCAACACATAAGAAGGGTCGATGTACAGGTGTGACAGAAAGGGAGAGAGGAGGTATCATGTTTGGACATGCCTACTATCACAAAATGAATGAAGTTCCTCAGTTTCTATATGTATGAAGTTGACAGTTCAATGTGTCCACACACGACATTTATACAACTCCACAGTCATGCAACAAAGCATAAGAACAGCAGTCCTAGAATGATCTTAATGAAGAGACAGAGACAAGTGTCTCACCTTGTCAATGACTGTTCGTTTCACATCCGAAAGAAATTGTTGCAGTTAGTGAATGCAGATTTGTCACAACCAGCTTTTGAATGAACACTGTTAACAGAACTGAATGCTATCAGACATTTGGAGTCAGTATGTTGCGAAAGGTCATTGTTCACATAAGCATATACAGCAGTGTGTCTTCAATGAGCCAAATAACACACAAACTGGACAGTAATTTAAAAGGAGGTGTGAAGTGCAATTTGACAAGTTGTGATTTTGCCTCTTTTCAAATGAGGCAAAATGTTAAGTGCACCGGTGACCCAATGAGACATTTATCCCACAGTGTGTGAAGGGTGTAGTAGCACCTAGAGATGGTTCTTCAATGCTGAGAGGGTGTTTTTCAACAATGACTTGGGCCTACTCGTTTGATTACCATGAACATGAAACAGGATGTTTAATTCAACATTCTCAGTGACTAAGTGCTACAACTTGATGATGAGTATACTGTGAATACTCCCATCTTCCAAAATGGCAAAAAGACTTGTTCACAAGATTGGTTTGATGAACATTCAACTGTACCTCATCTGGCCTGGTAAATGATCTGATCGTAATCTCTCAGAATATGTGTGTGACTAGTTAGAATGGCAAGCGGAATGTAGCAATTGACATTCTTGCAATTCATAGTGCTATGGAGTCTAATCATCAATGAGTAGCTTCATCTAGGTATGTCATACCTGAAGAAACTTTCAGCCACACTCTCTCACTGAGCTGCCATTATCGAGACTAGAGGTGAGGTTACATGGTATTAGTGTTGTGTTCCCTGGAGGTCTCTTTACTTTGTGTGTGCTCACTTTCAGACCCAATATTTTCCCTATTAGATTTAAGAATACTATGACTGTGAGTACGTTACTGGAGGAGGATTTGCAACAACCAGTCACTATTTACACTTTTGGAATTATTGTTTTCTTCTTCACTGTTTTTGGTTGGTTTTTATTTTATTATTATTATTTTTTTTCATTTTTCTGCAGGATTCCTACATAGAACAAACAGGGGACTTAACATTTATTCTCACCATGTACACCATTATATTTTGCAATTTAAATGTGACTCCATGATTTCCTATAGCTTTATCTGGGAGTAACAGGCAAGGAAGGGAGGGAGGAGGGAGGGAGGGAGGGAGGGAGGGAGGGAGGAGGGAGGGAGGGAGGGAGGGAGGGAGGGAGGGAGGGGGATGAGGCTGTTGGTTTCAAGTTCTTACACCCAAACCTACAGATGTCAGACACTCAGTTCAGTAACAAACATTGTATGTTGATTGAGTATCAACCAAAACACTGATTTAGTTCATGCTTTGTGCTGTCGTCCATTACAACAAGCTTAACCAGTAATTAAAAATAACACCAGAACTATGGAGCACAGGAAAAGCATAACTGTGAGTGATTGTTTTTTAGATCTCATGTGGGTGAGTCGGCAGAGCGTGACGTTGTCGTACCCAAGGTCCTGCATTCAAACCCCACTAATGACAATTTTTTGAAGCTGTGTACAAGTGAAATTGTCATATGCAACAACATTTTCCTGAAATGTGAAAGCATTTTTCTGAGCTTGTGACAATGTTCTTTTGGCAACCTGCTTTCCGTTTATTAGTTGAAAGTAGCAAACCTATAGAATATCAAACAATGGAAAATCCAGGATGGAATGTAACAATACGAGAGAAGGAAAGTTGCTACGCACCAGCAACATCTCAGCATCTCCGCTATATGGTTTGTATAGATAGGTGTGGGGTTCTGTTGGACATGTGCGACAGAATGGACACAACTCATGACGAAGCAGCTAGTGCATTTTTAGTTTCACAGAATAAACATAAACGATCAGTACAACAGAATAAAGAAACAATTGCATCACACATACAGAAATATTAATAGTAACAACAACAACAACAACAACAACAACAACTGATTGCAAATGTAAAGTCCCATATACATCAGATGTGTGTGCTGTGGCTCAAGTCTCGTGTTTGCGCACGCACAGACAAATGGGTCTGCAGTTGCTAGGCAGTCGGAACATTACAGGTACTGTTGTTGCGCAGTATGACTTCATAGGATGTTATTGACATTATCGTTGAACTGTTCATTAGCAACTGTAACTGATCAATGGAAAGCGATGAACATCAAGGGAGAGGAAACACTAGATATCAACGAGTGCACACCAGGTGCATTACAATTGTTGTTTTGTGGCCAAGGTAATGGGCTAGAGCTGATGTCTCCAATGTCGTTGCCAGAAGGGTTGACCAGCAATGGAAAAGATGAAATACCACAGAAGGAGAAATGGGGAAGTGTTTTACTCAAGAAACATGAAAATCGAAATGCTCAAATATTGGTTTAACATCCAACAGCGGCCAAATCCAACCCCAATATTTGCACATCACACAATGTCTGCAATGAAAAACAGATTTTGCACTAGATGTCCTGCATAGTGTATGTTGTATGAATGGAAACAGTAGTGGGAAAGTGGAGAGTTAATGTCTGTGAAGCAGAAGTATGAACATATTAAAATACAAGTGATGGAGATTTTCATACACCATCGCCAGGAAGGTCAATATGTTCACGGTATAGACATCAATGTGGGCAAAAACAAAAGCAGGACAGTTAAACGTACCAAGATTTGACGCCAGTGACAGTTGGGTCTTGTGCTGGAAGTGTAAATACAATATTGAAAGTCGTAAAGTCATATCTTTTGTTACAGTGAAAATGTACCACAACAGAAATGACATCCACAAAATGGTAGAGGACTGGCAACAAGCAACTCGTGCACTCATGACAGCCTACACAGATGCAAATTTCTACAACACCGACGAAAGTGGATTCAACAAGGAGATGACTGTGGGCCGCACTCTTGGAACTAAAGCTTCTAAAGATGTTATAGGAGCTGTACAGTCTGTTTACGCAACAACCGATATGTACACAATTATTCTATTGTACATAAAAAACAAAGACGCTGTAACTTACAAAACGAGAAAGCGCTGGTAGATAGACACAATAAAAAACACACAAACACACACAAATTTCAAGCTTTCACAACCCAAGGTTGCTTCATCAGGAAAGAGGAAAGGAGAGGGAAAGACGAAAGGATGCGGGTTTTAAGGGAGAGGGTGAGGAGTCATTCCAATCCCGGGAGTGGAAAGACTTACCTCAGGGGGGAAAAGGGACAGGTATGCGCGCGCGCGCGCCCACACACACACACACACACACACACACACACACACACACACACACACACACACACCCATTTCCATCCGCACATATACAGGCACAGGCAGACATAACATATCCATCTGCACATATACAGACACAGGCACCACACATAACATGCACGCGCGCACCCACACACACACACACACACACACACACACACACACACACACACAACACACACACACACACCTACCTTTCCATCCGCACATATACAGACACAGGCAGACATAACATGCTTGCCTGTGTCTGTGTGTGTGTGTGTGTGTGTGTGTGTGTGTGTGTGTGTGTGCGCGCGCGCGCGAAGCAACCTTGGGTTGCAAAAGCTTGAAATTTATATGTGTGTTTGTGTGTTTTTTTATTGTGTCTATCTACCAGCACTTTCTCGTTTGGTAAGTTACAGTATCTTTGTTTTTTTTTATATATATTTTTTACCATGTGGAATGTTTCCCTCTATTATATTCAATTATTCTATTGGTTTCACAAGTGGGGAAACTTTCTCCAAAGCTGTTTCGTGTCCTTCAAGTGCCTTGCTCTTTGAGTACTCCTACATGTCAGTCCACGTTTCCAGCAGCAAATTTAATTGTCCACTCTTTCTACTCCAGCAAAATGACCAAAGACCTGTTCAGGACATTTCTACAAGAAGTGGTAGTGGAACAAATCATTGGAGAGAAACTTCTGCTAATAATAGATTCTTGCAATCCCCACAAAGATGCCAGCATTCTTTGTGACCTGCACGTAAACAATAATCTACCAGAAGACAAAAGCACAATTCATGTAATTCCAACAAACGCAACCTCAATTTGTCAACCGCTTAATCTTCATTTCATCAGAGTGCACAAGCATACGATTTGTAAAATTTCTGATGCTGCTCAAGATTCTTCCGAAGACATTAGTCTGTAACAATGGAATAATCTTCTTAAGCTGCTATCCCTCACGTACAGCCAGTTGTGTTCTCCACTTTTCTATAATTCTCATGGTTATGAATAGAAGAAAATGGCTAACTTGTTGATGCACCCAGACCCTTTGAAACTTTCACAAAGTTCTGTTTCAGACACAAGTTTTCATTCTGCAATCTGAATCTGGACGCAAATGTGGGATGCACTGAATGTGATTGGTGTATGAAAGTAATTTGCTTCACACAATTCTTTGTATACAATCATTATTGGAAGCCTTTGTTCATGAATGAATGACACTTTGTGCATGGGGGGGGGGGGGGGGGGGGCGTTTGCAATCATTTTTGAATGTTATGTGCTTCTTATTGATCCTATTATTTTGTTTATTACCATTACTACTACTACTACTACTACTACTACTACTACTACTACTACAATTACTTCTGCACAAGTGACGCAATTGTTTCTTTATTTTCTGTTCTGATTGTATATTCTGTGAAACTACAAATGTACTCTATAGGTCTACTACTTTGAAAGAAATGTCACGAAAGCAGACTGCCAAGTAAACATTGCTATAAACTTCAAACAGCCCTTTTACATGTCCTAAACATGTTGTCCCATACAACACTTTCGTTGTCCCATACAACACTTTCACAGACAATACAGTAAAAAATTATCATCATTGGAGATTGAACTGAGAACCCTTGGTATGACAATCTAACAGGCTACCATCTTTCCCACAGAAACTACAGGTATTAGTTACTCACAATTATGCTTTTCCAGTGTTCCATAGTTTTGGTGTTCCTTTTAAGTCATGTTTATGCCTGTTCTGCCGGATGACAGTACATAGTATGAACTAAACTGGAGTTTGGTACGAATCTCAGTGTCTGACTTTAGGAAGTTTGGGTGTTAGCAGGAAGTAATATTGTCAGTACTGTTATTTATATATCCCACTGGACTGATACTAAAAATCAAGTACGCAAATGTTCTCATTTGTCTTTTAAATATTTTTAATTCATTAAGATCAGTTCTTAAATATTTTCATGTAGGTCAACTTTTCTGCTGTCTCTTGGTTTTTCCAAAACACTTATTACCACAGAGATGCTTTGAAGTCACTCATCTATCAAGTTCACAAAATACAGAAGTCTCAGAACCTCCTAGTGTGTTTCCAAGTAACTGGTGAATGAAGATTGCTCTTCAATTTGAAAATAGCACAAACTGTTTTTAAATCTTATTAACACATGTCTGCATATACCACAACAAGGCAGACACATGTCCTGTAGATATCTGTCTTAAAGTGAGTTGGGTTAATTTCTCATATAGTGCAGCTGTACACAAGGTTGGTTAGTAACACAGATCAGCTGGGAACTCCTTCTGTTGGGGAACTCCTGTTGGATATAGGCTACTGCAATCCTCTGCTGATGCTGTTGCCATTTTGTAGGTTAGAACTAAGTATATACATTTTATTTTTCATTTGTCATTTATATTTCACCTATAGTGGAAGCAGGGAATAGTTATATCACTCTTGTGCACTGACATCCAGGGTATGACCTGTTTTAAATCTGATGTGGTGTCCATGAGATGAACATCATTGGCGACACCATCCAACTGTCATCGGGAAACTTGAACAGAGGTCAACTGAACAATTCATAAAGTTATTAGAATCCTTTTACAGTATTCTTCCTCAGTTAAGTAATTCCATCACACAGCTTCCCAAAGTCTAAGAATGTGCTATGCAATAGATTAGCCCTCTCTCACTATCTTTAATTTGAGTTAAAGTAGTTGCAAAGATGGTAGTGGATGTCCTTCAAGGAAATCATATTGGTTGATGATGAAATGGATTACGCTGGGAATTCCACAGAAGAAACAACACAACACAAAGTTTCTTTCTGTAAAACAAACTGGATATTGGATGACAGTCCAGGATTCAGATGAAGTTACATTTTACTGGAAGACTAGATTTTATTTTCTTTGTGATGAATCATCCTGCAAACAGCTGATTATCTGCCAGAATATCCTCACAGATATCCTTGATATTAATATCGTCTTTTTAAAAGAATAAACCACCATTGACTGTGTATTATATTATTTATCTTTTGTAGTTTCCATACTTCAGTTTTTCTGCCATTATCAAGGATGATGCTAAAGGTTGTTAGACCATTATTAAGTCATATTTGTCAAGGCAGTCCAAAGCAGGTAAACAAGGCTAACACATGTCTTTAAGATTAAATGTCTTTTTTAATCTATTTTGCTGATGGTATAACTAAAGGAAAAGGCAGCTAATGAAATATCTGAAAACAATAGATGGTTCGAGACTAATGGGCCATCATTCAATTTAGACAAGATTCACTACATACAATGCAGTATTTCTCAAAGATTTACTCAAGTTATAAAAAAGTCCACTCAAAAAATGAAAACAAAAAGTAGCTAGTGTTAAGTCTTCGAAACTACAATTGTTGGAAAACCCACTCCCTAGTATTAGTGCAGCACCCTCGTTCAGCTACTTTTGCAGTGTGCTACATTTTTGCTACAGTTACCTAAAAATGGATAAATTAGTTTATTCTGTATATTTCCGTTCACTAATGAGTATGGAGTTATGTTTTGGTTAAACCTAATTTACACAGTTGTTATAAAATCAAAAATAATCAAATATCGATAATATAATGTAAATGGACAGATAAAAACATCTACTCACCAAGCGGCAGCAGGGGAACACACACACACAAATTGATTTAACTTTCACAAGCTTTTGGAGCCAGTGGCTCCTTCTTCTGGCAGAAGAGTTGAACAGGAAGGAAGAGGGGCAAAGGAAAAGGACTAGAGAAGTTTAGGGAAAGGGGTAAAGTTTAGAAACGTAGGCAAGAAAACCGGGTCAGGGGTTGTGATTTTTTAAACTGTACCCCTTTCCCTAAAACTCTCCAGTCCTTTTCCTTCACCCCTCTTCCTTCCTGTATAACTCTTCCACCAGAAGAAGGAGCCATTGGCTCTGAAAGCTTGTGAAAGTTTAATACTTTTGTGTGTGTGTGTGTGTGTGTGTGTGTGTGTGTGTGTGTGTTGCTCCCTGCCACCACTTGGTGAGTAGATTTTTTTAAATCTGTCTATTTACATTAATTTACAGGGTTGGTATTTTTAAAATAGAGAAGAATGCTATCACAATTATATCTAGTGCTAGCTATCAAACATTTTGCACAGATCTCTTCAAAAATTAAAGACTTCAAGCATATAACATAATTACATAAATACACAGTTATATGTGTAGTCAAAACTGTTAATGAGCATATTAAATTCGATGAGATTTAAGACTGCATTAACTAGAGTAGCACACGTTACCTCACGTGGCTTACAGCTTTGCTCCTCCTAAGGAGCTCTTTCATTTTTGACTGGTAGCTTCCTTATTGAGCCAAGTTTATTTCTCTCAAGTCATTAGTCTTTTTTTCTTTCTCCCAAGTTAACAGTAGAGAAGCTTTTGAAATGTGGTGTTACAGAAGAATGTTGAAGATCAGATAGGTCGATCATGTTAACTAATGAGGAAATACTGAATAGAATTGGGAGGCAACAAATTTGTGACACAGCTTGACCACAAGAGGGATCAGTTGACATAACACATTCTAAGACATCAAGGGATCACCAGTTCAGTATTGAAGATTAGCGTGGGAGGTAAAAGTCATAGAGGGAGACCAAGGGAGGAGAACAGTAAGCAGATTCAGAAAGGTGTAGGTTGCAGTAGTTATTCGGAGATGAAGAGGTTCGCACAGGATACAGTAGCATGGAGAGCTGCATCAAATCAGTCTCCGGACTGAAGACCACATGTCAGCAGTCTTATCAATGGTCTTCCAGGCTTTTGTTTATCTTCATCTCTAGTTGCTTGTAATAGAAATCACACACAAGAGTATGTACACCCAGTTTGGTATCACTATACCATTCTTCCTGTCTGCTATCTTGAAAACTACAAATTTAACCAATCTGAGTAACATATTGGGACTATCACTTGAGTGCCTCCCTTCTTTCACCAAGGTTCCAACCAAGATTTCACCTCTTTCATTTCCTTACAGTCTCCATAAATTTATAAGACTTCAGACAGTAGTTTCATTTATAACAGACTAAACATTGTGGCATAGTGATTAAGGCACTGCACTTGTCAGGAGATCAGTGATTCAACTTATATACAGCCATCCATCTTCCCACAAATGCCACATTGGTTCATTTGAAAGAAGGACACTAGCAATAGCCAGTCACATCTTTGTGCAAGCTGAGGGCAAAAGAAATAACCATTCACATCTTTGTGCAAGCCAAGCCTGTGATTTAATTAAATATCTCACTGTTGATAAGATATCAAATGCTCAGACTGCTTATTAGTATTGATCAAGCATTAATCTGTTATTATCTTTCAAAGGAAATAAAGTTCAGACCATTTTCATGTCTTGTTTGATTCTGCTCTATTTTGATACTTTGTTTAATAGAAAAAAAGCTAGTTGCACTGATTCCTGTAGAATATAGATTTAAATGTGGTATCATAAACAAATTGATTTATAAATCTTTAATTACTTTTCGGTTTTCTTTCATAGGCACTTTAGAGGCACACACCTCATAGGTACAATTACTAACTGAATAGGGTGTTTGACAAAGCAGAAATTCCATTTCATATCATTTCATGAAGTCAATGTATTTCCTTCTTCTACACAGAAGTTAAAATCCAAATGGTGATAGGACAAATTTCTTTACTAAGTGGTGAGGTTCCTTGGTTCTCCACTTTTGCCACTGTTTTATTGGTATTTGCAAATGTCAGAAATTACTCACCTGTTACTTCATTAATATTTTTAAAAATTGTCCAGCAAATGGAAAATGTTTATTAAGTCCTCTGTTCTAGGAATTACTCAACATAGTACTTTGTATCACACACTGGGTTGTTCTTCCAAGTTCACAACCCTAGGACTGATTTGCAGAAGTTCTACAAACAACACAGACATTGAGCATTACAGTGGATGTACTCTAAGCCCGCCTCTTGCATTTTTATATTCTGGCACACCTTCCAGCATAGTGTGGAAGAGAGTTTCAAGTATCTGAGTGTGTCCATTTATGTATCTCATCATCATCTTAATCATCTCTCTCAGTTCTGGCATTTTATCAGTTGAAGGACTGCTTCATCTGGCATCTTAGTTGACTTGCAATTTTGAGTATCCTTATGAAACACCAGATTTCAAAGTTTTTGACCACCTCCTTTCATCTGCTAAAAAAGTCCACGTCTACCATCCATATAAAGGGTTTTATTAGTTGTTTTTTGGCTATGTATGCCTGATGTAAAAATCATTTCCTTTTCAGAAAGCTACTTTATCCTGATTTCTTCTGCTTTTATTTTTTCCTAAGCCCATGTGATGTTATACAGCTTACTCCCACTGTCCAGATTCTTCTACTCATTTGGAGATATGGCTTGAAGTGTTTGCTCTCTATGAGGAACTTCATTTTCTACTTGTTTGTTTTCATATTCTGCTCATTAATTATTGGATGTATCCTACATTAAGAACAGTGAGGAAAACTGGGCTTTACAAATTATAGTTCTATTACAATGTAGGTGGTACATAACAATTTTTCTGAGAGAGACAAATGTTACCAAATGTGAAGCATTCCATTTCTGTAACATTAATATTCAGAAGCTTTCGACAAATTGATAAAACTGGAGTAGATACAATTTTAAAGTGGTTGCAAGTTTAAGTGTACAAGGTACTGATCATATGATACCTGTACATGTCACTATTGTACTATAACCATGTGAATGTATTAGCACTACCAGATAATGAACGGGACAGAGTATCACTCACCAATATATGAGCAATAATTGTGAACTGAAGAAGTGAATTAAAATTTGTGCTGCAACCAGGACTTGAACCTGGGTCTTCTTGCTTACTAGGCAGATATGCTGACCATTACACCACTGCAGCATTATGGTCAACATAACTGCACGAACTACTGAAGTCAAATACCTTCCCCAACACAAACGCCAATTCACATCTCCCCTTATATTGTCACTATTACCAGGGCTCTCTGACATTGAAATAGCACCCCAACATTGAACGTAATTAGGAAGTGCTGTACTACATGCGATTGTATAGATCTTAAATTAAATTTTCTCTGAGACATTTAAGTTTCTAATTTACCTACAATAACACTGGAAGCTGAAGAGGTGAATTAAAATTTGTGCTGCAGCTGGGACTCGAACCTGGGTCAGATAAGTTGACCATTACACCACTGCAGCATTATAGTCAACATAGCTGCACGAATCACCCAAGTCAAATACCGCAGCACAAACTTAAATGCACTTCTTCAGCTTCCAATGTTATCGTAGATATATTAGAGACTTAAATGTCTGCAGGGAAATTTAATTTAAGAATAGCTGTGAAGATTACACAATATGCTTCTACTGTGTAAGTCTTAAGCAGTCATGCAACTTGTCTGATGAGGAAACTCTTTTATACCTTGGATGTTTGTTATTAACTTAAAATTACACCATGAAAATTGAGAACAGAAGGGCAAAATGTGCCATGTGCTTTTTTTTGTTATATTTTCTGTAACACGCTGTTATGTTTAATGTTTCAGATAACATTCTGAGCTTTCTGCTGATTATGGTGATGTGTGACGAATTCTACAATAAGAGTAATAAGACATGAATGTGCTCGTCAAGAAAACTAGAGAAATTCCAAATAATGAGCTTGAATGAAAAACTGGATATAAAATCCAATTATTAGTTGAATCTACTTTAAATCTCAAAGAATGTTCACTCCAATTTGAAACTACTAGTTATAAAAAAGTAATAAAAAAGTCACATTCCACATGGGAAAATATATAAAAAACAAAAATGCTGTAACTTACCAAACGAGAAAGCGCTGTTAGATAGACACAATAAAAAACACACAGACACAAATTTCAAGCTTTCGCAACCCAAGGTTGCTTCATCAGCAAAGAGGGAAGGAGAGGGAAAGACGAAAGGATGTGGGTTTTAAGGAGAGGGTAAGGAGTCATTCCAATCCCGGGAGCAGAAAGACTTAACTTAGGGGGGAAAAAGGGACAGGTATAGACTCGCGCGCACGCGCACGCGCACCCGCACGCGCACGCGCACGCGCACGCGCACGCGCACACACACACACACACACACACACACACACACACACACACAGAGACTGTCACTCAACATCTTTGCCTCAGTACTTCCATTCCACCTCGACTGACATCTCTGCCCAAACTCTTTGCCTTTACATGTGTCTGTATATGTGCAGATGTATGTCAGAGAGAGAGAGAGAGAGAGAGAGAGAGAGAGAGAGAGAGAGAGAGAGAGAGAGAGAATACCTGTCCCTTTCCCCCCCCCCCCCCCCCCCCCCCCCCCCCCCCCCCACCCCCCCCCCCAAGGTAAGTCTTTCCGCTCCCGGGATTGGAATGACTCCTTACCCTCTTCTTAAAACCCACATCCTTTCGTCTTTCCCTCTCCTTCCCTCTTTCCTGATGAAGCAACCTTGGGTTGCGAAAGCTTGAAATTTGTGTCTGTGTTTGTGTGTTTTTTTTATTGTGTCTATCTACCAGTGCTTTCTCGTTTGGTAAGTCACAGCATCTTTGTTTTTAATGTAATAAAAAAGTCACAATGATAAGCAAGAAAGAAGGTGCCTAATGTCTACATATGCACGTCTGCATAAAAAAAAAGAAAGATGTGCATTTAGAGCAAAGACAGATTTGTTAGCATTCCCACTCAATGTTAGAAAATGGAAAATATAGGAATATAATGCTGTGCTCCATGCTCTACAAAGTGGTCTGATTTCTCATGTACCTCTCGCTCAATCAGCTTTTCAACATATTCTACGGTGCGAACTTTCACCTCGCCTGTTTGCTCATCTATGTATTCTTCTGTTCGTGTTGTCACCTTTTCCCCGACTACTCTCTCAGATTCACGCACCTTTGTTGCACCTTCTCTGGCCCGCAGGGCCAACTTAGGAAAATCGTCACTAGAGGGCCGTAAAGCTGTGCGCAACTACCAGGGCAGACACAGGTTCGAGCAGGTTAGTCAAGTTATTCCTTAAAACTAAACTGTTTCAACATTAATGCATACCATTTTCAAGCAGCTAATGTACAAACTTTCACAACTGCTTCATAACAACTCTTGACAACATTTGAAAATTTAAAGCACATTCACAATATGATTACACTTCAATGCAATAGTGCTGTGCTAATGGCACTCAAAATGAAAAATAGCAGTTGTGAAAATTTTAAACAACTATTATGAGATTCACAAACTATTCTCTTTTGAAAATCATCTACAAAGCTCTGTTGTTCTATCATTTTACTGCTTATACAGATGCTGTAATAAAATTTTACATGTTCCAATAAATATAAATTCTGGGTTTTAAAAATGAAATAGGAACTGTGTTTTGAGTTATATTTTCACAAAAAAGAAAAAAATATAAAATCTGTCACTTTATAGCTGGAAAACTTCAGTATAAGTCTACAAAAAACACGACAATGATGCTCCAAAATGGCATTTCTAAAAGATGCTAGCACAGGTTGTCCTTGCTAAGAAGTTATGTTCACTGGTGGGCAACACTATAGGTATCTGCAATGCAAGTCATGAATATGTTTAACTGTAGGAATCGAAGCACAAAAAGTGTCTTACTCACAGATTATTATTAACACTGTTAGCTGCCTGAAAAGTAGAACAGATACATCAACTGACAGTGCATTACCATCTCCATTACTTAATTTTTTCTTATTAATGTGTCAATGTTCATTACTGCAGTGAATACAAACACAAAAATGTAAAACAGTAAAATGTTAATCAATTAACACATACAATAATCGAGAACATTACATTCTGACACCATTCCCAATAAGTAAAGAGGAAACCCGAGACAGAATTTTCTTACACAGTACCCTCAAGCACTCCCAGTAAAATAAATATGTTGTTAACTCATGTTTTTCATGCCAAAAGAAAACAATCTATGTTATAAAATAGTGTGTTAAATTTGAACTGCTGTTTTACATAAGATAATATTACTTACATATTTTTTCATGCTCTGTTCACTGTTGCAAAGAAACTACATTACTCTTAGGAGATTGGGTATGAAAAAAGTAAAGACACAGCTATTAATATGCTCTATCCTTATCAAGGATATAACAAAAATTATTAAACCTGGCTTCCACCAAATAATGTCTCCGCTTCTACTGGATTCAAATTCAGGTGACGCAAAGTATTTTCATTTACAAAAGACAAGCCAATACTGTGTGTTTGTAAACAAGGCGAGGAACACAGTATGATTAAACCAATGTCCACTTCACGTTCTAGATTATGAACACAAAATACATAATAAGCAAGTCAGAAAAACGCAGCAAACACTGCATTTTGAAATCTCATGTGGAAAGCCACTATGAGTTAGCCACTACAGCATATGCACAGGAACAATGCAAAATTTACTATGTTTAAATTTGATGGTTCCTCTTCTGCAGTATGCTGGGAGTTCCATGAAGAATGTCATCCAATAAGCATTTTATTACATATTCATGAATATGCAATGCACAATCAGTAGAATAGATTTTGTCAAATTGCTTTCTTACATGTTGCGAACTACAGAAATGTCTTCAATTTGTCTATGTTTGTATCAGCTTTCATAACAAACCCTTAGATGAAATAATATTGAGAGAAGGCAAAAATTTGGAATCAGACTACGAATAACAGAGACCTCCCTATCAAGCATACAGCTGCATTCCCTGCTGCAGACATTGTGGATTGGAGTCACTGGCTGGTGTGCTTTGGGTTACCAGTTCGAACCTGACCACCAGCAATAATTTCCATTTTTCAAAGTTTCTCCAAATTTCTTAGGTATGTGATGTTGGTAAAGTCTGTAATATTCGATGATGGTACAAATATCAGCACCTGACATCCAGGAATCAGTTCCATTCTGTTATCGCTGATTGCTGGTGTTCATAATAAACATGCTTTTGATGATAATTTCGGTACTTCACGGACGACTCTGCTTTGGAATTTGGACTCTAGTGCGGTTAAGATGTGTCACTGTTTGGTGTAGGCAGAAAGTACTTCAAAACCTCTGTATCATCCTGTCTCCAATCAGTAAATGGAAAAGCTGTCACCTACATGGCCAGGAACTGGAATACAAGTAGTACATCATTCCCATTGTCTTTCGAGGGGCATTTGAGAAGTCCGTGCAAAGTCCCAGAGATGGCACTACTGGCACGTATCGAGGTCTTGTTTAGTTAGTAGCATGTTTGGGAAGAACGCACACCAAGTTTCAGCCATATTGGTCTATTTCTTTGTGTCTGGCATTCAAGTGAATCAAGAAAGTCGACGAAATGGACGAAAAAGAATTTCGTGAGGCAATTAAACATTACTTCATGAAAAACAAAATGCCTCAGGAAACTAAGGAGAAGCTTGATAAACATTATGGTGACTCTGCACCTTCGATTAGAACAGTTTATAAGTGGTTTCAAAATTTTTCGGAGTGGCCATATGGGCACAAGAGGTGCCAAATGTTCTGGACGCCCTGTGGAGGTTATGATTCCAGAACTCATTGATAAAATCCACGATATGGTGACGGATGACAGAACAGTTAAGGTGCGTGAGATTGCTAGTGCTGTGGGCATCTCGAATGAAAGGGTACATAATATTTTCCATAATCATTTGGACATGAGATAGCTATCCACAAAATGGGTTCCATGATGCTCACACTTGACCAAAAACGGAATCGTGTGAAGTGTTGCAGGGATGGTTTGCAGCTGTTCAGAAAGAATCCACAGGTCTTTAAGCATCGTTTCATCACTGTGGATGAAACATAGATACACTACTATACTCCTGGGACCAAAGAACAATCTAAAATATGGGTTACCAAGGGAGAATCTGCACCAAAAAAAGGCGAAGACCATTCATTCAGCCGGAAAGATTATGGTGACTGTCTTTTGGGATTCGCAAGGGATAATCCTCATCGACTAGCTGGAAAAGGGAAAAACTATTACAGATGCATATTAATCATCGTTATTTGACCGTTTGAAAACCAAGCTGCAAGAAAAACGCCAGTGATTGGACTGCAAAAAAGTCTTTTTCCATCACAACAATGTACCAGCACACACCTCCGCAGTTGTGGTCACAAAATTAATGGAAATAGTATTCCAACTCGTTTCACATCCAGACTATTCTCCAGACTTGGCTCCCTCGGATTACTATTTGTTCCCCAATTTGAAGAAATGGCTGGTGGGACAAAGATTTTATTCAAACGAGGAGGTTATTGCAGCAACTAATAGCTATTATGCGGACTTGGACAATTCCTATTATTCGGGAGAGATCAACAAATTAGAACAGCATTGAATGAAGTGTATAAGTCTAAAAGGAGACTGTTGTTGTTGTGGTCTTCAGTCCTGGGACTGGTTTAATGCAGCTCTCCATGCTACTCTACCCTGTGAAAGCTTCTTCATCTCCCTCACCTGCAACCTACATCCTTCTGAATTTGCTTAGTGTATTAATCTCTTGGTCTCCCTCTATGATTTTTACCCTCCACACTGCCCTCCAATACTAAACTGGTGATCCTTCGATGCCTCCAAACGTGTCCTACCAACCAATCCCTTCTTCTAGTCCAGTTGTTCCACAAACTACTCTTCTCCCCAATTCTATTCAATACCTCCTCATTAGTTATGTGATCTACCCAGCTAATCTTCAGCATTCTTCTCTACCACCACACTTCGAAAGCTTCTATTCTCTTCTTGTCCAAACTATTTAATGTCCATGTTTCACTTCCGTACACGGCTACACTCCATACAAATACTTTCACAAACAACTTCCTGACACTTAAATCTATGCTCGATGTTAACAAATTTTTCTTCTTCGGAAACGCTTTCCTTGCCATTGCCAGTCTACATTTTATATCCTCTCTACTTCGACCATCATCAGTTATTTTGCTCCCCAAATAGCAAAACTCCTTTACTAATTTAAGTGTCTCATTTCCTAATCTAATTCCCTCAGCAGCACCCAACTTCATTCGACTACATTCCATTATCCTCATTTTGCTTTTGTTGATGATCATCTTATATCCTCCTTTCAAGACACTTTCCATTCCGTTCAACTGCTTTTCCAGGCCCTTCACTGTCTCTGACAGAATTACAATGTCATCAGCGAACATCAAAGTTTTTATTTCTTCTCCATGGATTTTAATACCTACTCTGAATTTTTCTTTTGCTTTCTTTATTGCTTGCTCAATATACAGATTGAATAACATCGGGGAGAGGCTACAACTTTTGTCTCACTCCCATCCCAACCACTGCTTCCCTTTCATGTCCCTCAACTCTTATAACTAGACCGCGGATTTTAGGTAAAAACCTATTTTGTTCCTGAGTTCCTATTTGCATGAAAATTTGTACTTATGCATTTCATGACTATTTACACTTAATAGCGTTAATTCTATAGGACCTAAACAAGCCTATTTCGACGTTAGTGCCTATTTTTGCCTATTTCGGCTTTAATATCCTAAAAAGTGCCTATCTCATCATGTAAGACAGTCGCTCCCAAGTTTTTTCACACTATACGACTGATGGAAAAAAATATTTTCTGCCCAGCATGCAGCGAGGTGGCTAGTTGATATGCGCTCATGCTTCGTATTTGTGTAACACTTCGGTCTTTTTCTATTTTTTTATATCGCTATCCCTGTTAATACCAAACACTCTTTATAGGTGTTTTATTATTCATATGTAAAAAATAGATCATGTATCTTTAGGTTAAAACCTATTTTTTTTTTCCTAAGCACCAATTTGCATATAAGTTGGTACTTATGCGTTTCATGACTAACTAAAATGAATACCGTTAGTTCTACAGGACCTAAAATTGCGTATTTCGACGTTGACGCCTAATTTTGCCTATTTCGGCATCAAAATCCTAAAAAGTACCTATTTCGTTAATCTGACAGAGTTCTTGTGTTTTCAAAGATTAGAAAAAGGAAGTAAACTTAAAGGCTTCACGTCTCGTCGAAGGCGAAGGTCGTTAGAGACTGTTTACAATTCCTTTGCTTGCCTTACTAACAACAGCACTCGGTACGGTTGAATGGTCATCCATCCAAGTACGCGCCGAGCGCGACAGCGTTTAACTTTGGTGAGCGAATGGGAACCGGTCAAAGATTTGAGTACTAAATGTTATATTTGAAAATATTTTGTTCGTAGGATTCTGGCCAGCTGTGTATTTTCGCAAAGAAACAGTTTCATAGGCCTTAAGCTGAGCACGGATTAAAAAATCACAATGTTAATCGCAGACACCCTCTATAGCTAAATTACTGCCCTTCGCACATATTCTCACTGCTGTCTACAGGCAGTCCTGTCAAACTACTCTGTTTGGTGAAAGGTAATATACGTGAATTTTCCAGTTCGAAAAATAATTTGCCAGTAATGAGATGTTTTCATCTGAAGCACCGGTAGATTCCATTCGCTTGTTCAGAAGGCGCGGCCATCTGTCAGGTGCCATATGTCCCGCAACGAGTACAGTACTTCCCCTACCGCTCCCATGAACTGCAGTAAAAAAAAAAAAGGTCATTGTTCACTTTTTCCCAGCGAAAACAAATCAGTACAGTGTATAGCGACCGACGTGTTAAGTGTTACTGACGTTCTTAAGTGCAAAACAAATTCTAGTTTCTGTGTGAGAATACTACGCCATGCCGAAAACAGCTACTTCAAAGTCTACTCATTTTAGGCAGTGGCTGCAAGATTTTTCGCATTATACAACAGATGGGAAAATTATTTTCCGCCAAGCATGCAACAAAGAATTTAGTTGATGTTTTTCTTAGACTTCTTATTTTCCTGTCACTTAGGATTCTTTTTTATCGCTATCCTTTAGTAATTCAAAATACTCTTTATATGCGATTCTAAACTGCATTTCCCTTTTCTCTCATATTAGGTTTCGAGTGTTAAGAAATCTCACTTAACTCAGCGTGCAGATGGAATCGCACATAAAGCTAATGTTGAACGAAAGTCAAAATTGAAGCAAACTCTTTTAACCAATAAATCTGGTGAATCCTCCAAAAAAAAAAGCAAGTTCTGCAATGATTTGTGTCATGCACTTGTGGCAGCTAACATCCCCTTTCGGAAACTAGAAAACCCTATTTTCAGAGGTTTTCTTGAGAAGTACTGCCATCAGTCTATTCCTGCAGAGTCAACTTTATGTAAGAATTATGTGGATTCAGCTTACAATGCTGCATTGCACAGAATCCGAGAAGATGTTGGAGAATCTTGTATATGGATTTCTGTGGACGGAACTACTGACAGTCTTGGCTGTTACATTGCAAACCTCAATATTGGCAAGCTAGATCCAGATGCACCATCCAGGGCTCATTTGATTTACTATAAACAGCTTGCAAAAACTAACCAACAAACAATAGCACAGTTTGTGAACAATGGGCTTAAGGTGCTATACCCAAACGGAGTGGATGAGAATAAGGTGCTTCTGGCCGTCACTGATGCTGCTGCATGTATGATAGCAGCATTTCAACTATTAAAAGTATTCTACCTATTGATTCTGCACGTAACTTGTGTAGTGCATGGGATCAACCGCATAGCAGAGCAAGTAAGGCTGCAATTTCCTAAAGTAAATGAAGTAATATCTATGGCGAAGAAAATTTTTGTTACGGCACCATCAAGAATACAGGCATTCAAAGAACAGCTTCCGGATGTCCCATTGCCACCAGAGCCTGTCGTCACCCGCTGGGGCACGTGGCTGATAGCAGCAGAACACTATAGTACGCATCTCTCAGCTGTCCAGAAGCTGGTTGAAAATATACCAGAGGATGCTGCATCCGTAACTACAGCAATGGAATTACTCAAAGATTCTTCTTGAAAACAGGACTTATCTTACATTAGGGCCCACTACACATTTATGGCAAGAATTATTTTACAATTAGAAGGCTCAGGGAGACCTATCTACGACAATATTTCTTTGCTTGAAGAAGTAAAAATGAAAATTAATGAAACGCCAGGTGAAGTAGGGGAAAAAGTATGGGCAAAAATGAAAACGGTTTTGCAGAAGGACACTGGCCTGAAGGAGTTGTGTGCAGCTGCCGACATAGTGGAAAATCCAGCACTCCTGACTGCAGCATTCCTGTCCAACATGCGCCGAAAATGAAGTATGCCCCTGTCACATCTGTTGATGTAGAACGTTATTTTTCAGTGTATAAATTGATTCTGACTGACAAGCGCCACAGTTATTCACTAGAAAACTTAGAAAAGATTTTGGTTATTTATTGTGACGCCAACTATGGTCAGAATATGTGAAACTACGAATGTATTAATTAAACCATTGCCACATCTTTTTACGGAGATCTTTATCTTGCAGTAACTCAAAAATATTTGGAGTTATGTTCAACATTAATGTCGTAGATTGCTGTGCTCTGTAACTGTGTAAATATTCATTCTCCTTGTTTTAATGACTAATAAGATGTTCATACTGTCAACACTGTGTATTTTAATTTATTTTTATTTTCAATGCATCATTTTTATTAGAGACTATTTTAGGTTTTATATAGCCTAAATGAACTACTGAAGGAGCCGATTTTAGGTGCCTAAAACACACTTTTTCACGACCTAAAAATCCGTGGTCTACTTATAACTGCCACCTGGTTTCTGTACAAATTGTAAATAGCCTTTCGCCCCTGTATTTTACCCCTACCACCTTTACAATCTGAAAGAGTATTCCAGTCAACATTATCAAAAACTTTCTCTAAGTCTTCAAATGCTATGAACACAGGTTTGCTTTTCCTTAATCTATTTTCTAAGATAAGTTGTAGGTTCAGTATTGCCTCACATGTTCCAACATTTCTACGGAATCCAAACTGATCTTCCCCGAGGTTGGCTTCTATCAGTTTTTCCATTCGTCTGTAAAGAATTCGCGTTAGTATTTTGCAGCTGTGACTCAGTAAACTGATAGTTCGGTAATTTTCACATCTGTCAACACCTGCTTTCTTTGGGATTGGAATTATTATATTCTTCTTGAAATCTGATGGTATTTCACCTGTCTCATTCATCTTCCTCACAACATGGAAGAGTTTTGTCAGGACTGGCTCTCCCAAGGCTGTCAGTAGTTCTAATGGAATGTTGTCTACTCCTGGAGCCTTGTTTCGACTTAGGTCTTTCAGTGCTCTGTCAAACACTTTATGCAGTATCATATCTCCCATTTCATCTTCATCTACACCCTCTTCCATTTCCATAATATTCTCCTCAAGTACATCGCCCTTGTATAGACCCTCTATATACTCCTCCCACCTTTCTGCTTTCCCTTCTTTGCTTAGAACTGGGTTTCCATCGGAGCTCTTGATATTCATACAAGTGGTTCTCTTTTCTCCAAAGGTCTCTTTAATTTTCCTGTGGGCAGTATCTATCTTACCTCTAGTGAGATAAGCCCCTACATCCTTACATTTGTCCTCTAGCCATCACTGCTTAGCCATTTTGCACTTCCTGTCGATCTCATTTTTGAGACATTTGTATTCCTTTTTGCCTGCTTCATTTACTGCATTTTTACATTTTCTCCTTTCATCAATTAAATTCAATACTTCTTCTGTTACCCAAGGGTTTCTACTAGCCCTCATCTTTTTACCCACTTGATCCTCTGCTGTCTTCACTACTTCATCCCTCAAAGCTACCCATTCTTCTTCTACTGTATTTCTTTCCCCCATTCCTGTCAATCGTTCCCTAATGCTCTCTCTTCTTTCATGATTCTTGAACCAAGTGTTAGCTATGACTAAGTTATGCTCTGTGGAAAATTCTACCAGGCAGCTTCCTCTCTCATTTCTTACCCTAATCCATATTCAGCTACTACGTTTCCTTTTCTTTCTTTTCCTACTATTGTATTCCAGTCACCCATGACTATTAAATTTTTGTCTCCCTTCACTATCCGAATAATTTCTTTTATCTCATCATACATTTCATCAATTTCTTCGTCATCTGCAGGGCAAATTAGCGTATAAACCTTTACTACTGTAGTAGGTGTACGCTTAGTGTCTATCTTGGCCAGAATAATGCGTTCACTATGCTGTTTGTAGTAGCTTACCCGCACTCCTATTCTTTTACTCATTATTAAACCTACTCCTGCATTACCCCTATTTGATTTTGTATTTATAACCTTCTATTCACCTGAACAAAAGTCTTGTTCCTCCTGCCACCGAACTTCACTAATTCCCACTATATCTAACTTTACCCTATCCATTTCCCTTTTTAAATTTTCTAACCTACCTACCAGATTAAGGGACCCGACATTCTATGCTCCCATCCGTAGAATGCCAGTTTTCTTTCTCCTGATAATGACATCCTTTTGAGTAGTCCCCGCCTGGAGATCCGAATGGGGGACTATTTTACCTCCGGAATATTTTACCCAAGAGGATGCCATCATCATTTAACTATACTGTGAAGCTACATGCCCTTGGGAAAAATTGCGGCTGTATTTTCCCCTTGATTTCAGCTGTTCGCAGTACCAGCACAGCAAGGCCGTTTTGGTTATTGTTACAAGGCCAGATCAGTCAATCATCGAGACTGTTGCCCCTGCAACTACTGAAAAGGCTGCTGGCCCTCTTCATGAAGCACATGTTTGTCTGGCCTCTCAACAGATACCCCTCCATTGTGGTTGCACCTACAGTACAGCTATCTGTATCGCTGAGACACGCAAGCCTCCCCACCAACGGCAAGGTCCGTGGTTCATGGTGGGTGGGGTGGGGTGGGGTGAGGGGTGGCGGGGGTGGGGGGGGGAAGGGACTATGTTGAAAAATAAAAAAGGTATACCCCAAACACGTAAGTAGTTTTTATTTTTGCACGGACTTTTCAAACGCCCCTCATACATTCAGAAGACCAAAGCATTCCAAAACGGCACATCAGCTGCATGTCATGCAACTACTGGCGTTATCCAGAGATGCTGCTCAGGACATGTTGAAACAGTTGAAAGGATGTGACAGAGTTGCCAAGTACAACAGGTGGGATGACATGATGCATTTGCCAAACTTGAACTTTTACTTGACGTGGAACAGTCAAGCACTGGTTCAAGAACGACGAAGATAAGCTCAACATCTGGGATAAATTCCAGACTAACTGAAGAAAACATTTGGTGAGGTGACAATCAACAGCAAGTCTGCAAGTAGCAGAACAACATCTCAAGAAAAGGGTCACAGAATGTTTTGGCCCTATGCCACAATGCGAATCTGAATTTGACAGAAGCTGACAAAGTCTCAACCTTGATGAAATGAGTTACAAAGGATCTCTACCAGCTTTTCTGGTAAAACAAGTCGCAAAAACAGAGAAATTCATCTAGTGGAGCCAGTGCATCCAGGATATGCAACAGAAGTGATTCAGACGAAAGATGAATCACCAACTCCCAAATGTGACCACTATGGCAGTTGTGGAAGGTCACCATGACCTCTCCTTTCACATATGCCATGCAGTTAGACAAGAGATACAGCAGTTGATAACAGCCAGAACTTGTAGACGGAGAACACAAGAAATAGCAGCATGAATTTGATCCCAAACATCAGGGGATAATAGAAGATGCTGAAGACAAGGTCTAATGATCTTTAGCACCAATCCTTGCCACCAGGTGACACACAACAGGGAGAATGAACAATACCAACCCAGACTTGTCCCACAGTAATCAAATGACAACACAGCCATTGAAGACAACCTTATGCTGCCATTTTCTATGTAAGTTCCAGTTGTCAATCTAGATGCTCAGTTAAACTGTGAAGTTTTTATTGAAGGCTAAAAGCTACTCACACTCTCAAAAAAAATCTGTGTGTCAGCAGGGTTCATATCATTGTAGATAGTCAAGCAAAACTTTGGATCACTAACTGTCACAAGCAGGTATGACTCATCCCTACAAATATGTGCAGAGAGATAATTGAAACAGTCCAGGAAGGGCAGCTTAAAGCCACTGATGAAAAATCATGCACTGCCATCACTACAGACAACACAGTGGAGGAAGTTACTATCAAATTACCAATAGAATCTGGTCTGACGAGGAACAATGTTTGAAAGTATTACACATTCTATGCCAATTATCAGATACTTTCAAATCCTGAGTAGAGAAAAAGACAGTTCCATGGTATAACAGCTTATCAACAATGCACATCATACACAAAATAGCCAGTGTTCGTACCGTGTGTTGCCAGCTAAATGAAAGATAATTTCAGAGGAAGTAAAGAAGATACTGCAAGTTAGTAGAGCACTTGCACATGAAAGGTGAAGGTCCAAGTTCGAGTCTCGGTCTGGCACACAGTATTAATCTACCAGGAAGTTTCATGTCAGTGCACATGCTGCTAAAGGTGAAAATTTCATTTTGGAAACATTCCTCAGGCTGTGGCTAAGCCATGTCTCTCCAACACCCTTTCTTCCAGGAGCACTGGTCTTGCAAGTTTCACAGGAGAGCTTCGGTGATGTTTGGGAGGTAGGAGATGAGGCACTGATGAAAGTAAATCTGTGAGGACAGGTCAGGTGTCGTGCTTGGGTAGCCCAGTAGGCAGAGCATTTGCCCACAAAAGGCAAAGGTCCCAAGTTCGAGTCTCAGTCTAGCACACAGATTTAATCTGCCAGGAAGTTTCATATCAGTGCACACTCCGCTGCAGAGTGAATATTACATTCTGGAAGGTACTGCAAGATGACATCACCCAACTTTCAAAGAATGAAATGATAATTAAATCAAGACCTAAGCTGTCGACAGGCATTGATATACATCAACGGCGACAGTTGAAAATGTGTGCTCCGAACAGGACTCGAACGCTCTACCCATCTGAGCCACCGAGGGCACAGAGGATAGTGTGACTGCAGGGATTTATCCCTTGCAAGCTCCCTGTGAGACTCACATTCCCAACTTAATGTCCACACACTACATTCGTAGTGCCCCTGCCCTTTACACTCATTACTCACAGCAGACAATCTTACTGAGTCCTGTAAGAGTTAGGGCAATGCGTGTGCATCCAGCACAGAAGAAGAAGGTCAATGGCTGATTAGCCTTAACTATATGAAGATGGTATCTGTTCTTTCAGACATGTCCGAAAGAACGGATACTATCTTCATAACAACTTTCAAAGAGTCCTTGGTCCTTGTGAAGAAGAATGATGGCACACGGTATTTCTGAGTCAACCACCAATAACTGAACAAAATTGTGAAGAAAGATATCTACCCACTGCCATGGAATCATTACACTCTAGAGAAGCAAAGTAGTTTTCAACAACTGCCATGCAGTCAGGCTACTGGCAAATCAAGGCTGATGAGACTGACCAGGAAACCATTGCCTTCACGACTTCTAACAGCCTCTGTGAGTTCAAAGTTATGCTATGTAGATTATGTAACATTCCAGCCACTTAAGTGCTTATAAATGGCAATGCATCTTTGCTATGTGAACGACACTGTCATTTTTTCAAATGACATTTGAAGAACATCTACGCTGCTACCACCACATTGAAGTGTGTTCGGACTGCATGCTTCCATCTGAATCTGAAAAAATGACACTCTGCCGTCCAACAAATAAAAGTCTTGGGGCATCTAGTGAATGACAAAGAAATATAACCTGATCCAGAGAAAATAATAACAGACACTGACTTTCCAAGTCCCCAGCAAATTTAAATTGCAAAAAGCTTTCTTGGAGTATGTTCATACTACTGGTGATTCATAAGGGACTTACGTACCAAGGCACATCCCTTGGCAGAACTACTGCAGGGAGACAAGAAATTTTCCTGGAAAGAAATGCGAGAAACATCTTTACTTGTCCTTAAAGATGTGCTAACACCTTCTCCAGTCCTAGCATTATATGATGAGAATGCTGAGACAGAACTTCACACCCATCTTAGTGGTTAAGAGATTGTTGCCCTTCGGATACAAATTCAGGAAGATGCTGAAAAGGTGATATTATTTGTTTCGAGGATACATCTACATCTACACACATACTCCGCAAGCCACTGTAGCTGCATGGCAGAGGGTACCCTGTACCAGTACCACTTCTCATCATTTCCTTTCCTGCTCCCCTCACAAAAGAGAGAGGAAAAAATGACCATCTATTGTCTATATCCCTCCATATCCATCATATTTTCTCATATCTTACTTTCATGTTCCTCATGGAAAATGTATACTGATGGCAGTAGAATCGTTCTGCAGTTAGCTCCAACTGTCAGGTCTCTAGATTTTCTCAGTAGTGTTCCTCGACAAGAAATTTACCTTCCCTGGGGGGGATTCCCTATTACAGTTCCCAAAGCATCTCCATAATACTTGCATGTTGTAACTAATCTAGCAACCCACCTCTGACTTGCCTCGATGTCTTCCTTTCATCCAGACAGGTGTTGATCCCAAACACACTAGCAGTACTCAATAGTACGTCACGCTGGTGTCCCATATGTGGTCTCCTTTCCCAAAATTCTCCCAATAAACAAAAGTAAACCATTTGCCTTCCCTAGCACAATCCTCACTTGCTCATTCAATTTCAATTGCTTTGCAATGTTCGAATGATGTATTAGTATGGATTATGGGAAGATCACTTAGGTCAATACGTATAAATATGTAAGTGGCATGAACCAGCAGAATGACCTACAACAGGAAATGCTGAATAGGAGATCTCTCAAAATTTAGCCTGTCCCACAACCTAATGAGAACCTATACAAAGAAAACGATCCCATAATAGCATCAAAAACAAAAAAGCTGTTGTTCTCCTATCACATATTCCAAATGAATGGCAAAGATTACCCACAAATTTGTAATAAAAAAACAGATAGTTCTGCGAAAGTCAAAAAGGTATACACCAAAATGAGTTACCAGAAAAAATTCTCACGTAACAGCAAATAAGAGAAGCACATGATTCGAGGCCAATAAGGTTTCGGAGCAGAATCACAATGCAGATGGTACAGAGAGCCTCTTTCAAAAAAGCAAAGAAGACACTGGTGGATGTGTTCAAAAGGTAATAGCAATATGTGAAATTTAGCAATACAATTTGACATTTATTTTACACTAAACAGTTTGTTAACACACAGCATTATAGAGTCAATCAGAACATTAAAATAATGGTTATGGTAAAATAATGGTTACGGTAAAACAATGACAACTTACAGAATACGTATTTTGTTTGTCTTCATTTATTTAAGACTGTTTCATTTGTTTGTTTTATAATGTGTGCTTTAGACCACTTCACCCCAATAAATAAATAAAATAAAACAAGACAGTCCAAAAAAATCAAAACTTCACATACCTCTGTATTGTTCTCATTATCTTGATCAGTGCCATTACTCCCTCTTGGAATGGTATCAGAAATCTGAGGTTTGGCATCAATCATTTCACTCATTTTCTTAATGACCATTTGAGCCTGTAATGCATCCTACAACAGTACGAGAGAGATATATGAGATAAAACAGTACACACAATTATATTAAGCAATGAATCTTATGGTTTTACTCTTTTACTTCACCCTGATGCAGTGGTCGGTAACTTTTAGAACAAAACCAGCAATGAATTTACTACCATTTATACTGCTGTACATTTATTCATGATTGTATTCAAATATTATAAGTTATCTGCTATCAAAGCTGCAATACTATTATCATGTTTGCAACCATGAAGCAGTGTGGAGCCAGAAGTTGGCAAAATACAGCTGGATATGGAAGTGCAACACTTTAACATCATTACAAACCACACTGATTAACAAAAACAGCAAATTACCTAAAATTTTGATTTCTGTAATCAACCTTGAGTTATCGACTTGTGTTCTGAAATAATATCAACATGTAACTGCACCTAATAACAAGTCTGGTAGCAGGAAATGTCTGGTGAACTCTCAACAAATGTCAGTAATGAACATCTGTCACATTGGTTTGAACATTTTCATATTGAAAATAATGGAATTTGTAGCTTCATTAAAATGTCTTTTACGAAAGGAATATACTCTTTCATAGACTAACCTGTTCAAGGGATTTTAGCCGTGCCTGCCTCCATGCAGCTCTTTTCTCCGCTCTTAATGCCCTCTGTTCAGCTGGTGAAAGATCCTTCTCATCTTCCGAAGTCAGAAGGCCCTTAGATATAGAATACTATAAAAGACACTATGTTCCATCAGTTACTCTACACAGAAAGTATGTTAACTGCAGGGAGATTTCATGACTTAATAATACACAACAGCAATTGTTACTTCTTCAGTACAACACATAAAAGAAAAGACACACCTCTACCAATAGACAAAGCTGGAACAATTTGGGAAACAAAAACACAAAAATGTAACAAATTAGAACTACTCAGTCAACTGCAGCAACTAAACTGAGAGAGAAGTGAAATGGTTTACCTAGAAAGAAAGGAGGAGAGGGGCGGGAAGGCAGGGGGCAGAGACAGAGAGACAGACAGAGAGAGAGAGAGAGAGAGAGAGAGAGAGAGAGAGAGAGAGTGGTTGCAGCTTAGCTTGTAGATCACATGACTGGTTTCAGAGGTAGTCCCGCCTCTGATCGGATAGGTGATTCTTGTGAGCAGACTGTAGTTGGTGGTGGTGGGAGGGGGTATGGGATTGGTCTTGCATCTAGGTCTATTACAGAGGTATGAGCCATAAGGCAAGGGATTGGGAGCGTGAGTTGTATAGGGATGAACAAGGATACTGTATAGGTTCAGTGGGCGATGGAATACCTCTGTGGGAGCAGGTGGGAAGGATAGTCGGTAGAAGATTCTTCATTTGAGGGCATGATGAGAGATAGTCGAAATCTTGGCAGAGAATGTGATTTTGTTGTTCCAGTACTGAATGGTACTGAGTCATGAAGGGAATGCTCCTCTGAGGTCAGCCGGTGAGACTTTGCGAGTTGGGAGGTGACTGGATAGATAAAACATGGGAGATCTGTATCTGTAAAAGGTTGGGAGAGTAATTATGGTCAGTGAATGCATCAGTGAGATCCTTGGTATATTGTGCGAGGGACTGCTCATCGCTACAGATGTGACAGCCACAGCTGTATGGAAGAGGCTTCTTCATACGGAATAGTTGGCAGCTTTCGAAATGGGGCAAATATGTTTGGAATAGGTGATTCAATTGGCTGGACAATACGCTGTTTAAAAAAAAAGGAGAGGTGGGGGGTGGTGGTGTTTGTAATGTGAAATCCACCTTAGTGGTGCCAAATCTAAAGGCTGGTACCACTCTGGACGTCACATGTGTTTCTCCTTAATCTGTTAATTTAACAAATTTTTTCCCCAAATTACATTCCAAAAAACAATACATTTTTTTAATAAATGAAAAAACATCTCATAATGAATGACATCATAAGTTTCTGTGTAGCTATGAAGTCTAACCGTGTATTTCACAATGGTGTCCCATGAACATAAATCTTGGATGAGCTGGCTGGAGTACAGTGGATGTATGTATCTCCTACCACTGGCAAGCATTCGTCACTGAACTGACGAAATGCTGTCACTTTCAGTCTCTAATGAAGTAGCATCACATTCATCTTCACTTTCTGAGATGCTAAGTTCAATGTCAAACTCTGGATCACTATATCCATCCTTTTTGGAGAGCACTGTCTAGATAACAATACAGAAGAGTATCTAAAAGCACACATTTTGTTGTAGAGTAGCCAAAGCTACTAACATTAAAGACAAATCTAGTGGCCCAACCTCAACCTAAACACACAGTCAGGCTACAAATGTAGTACCAGGTGTTCTCTAGCAGCAGAACACTTAACTGTTAGTACTGAAATGGTTATAAGCAAGGTTTCTTTTATGTTGTCTGAGTATACTTGGGATTTTAGGTTTCTGTCAAAACAATAAAAACAAGACAATTCTGTTTTTTAAGTTAAGGGATTAATTTTATTGCCTCACTCAGTGAGTACATTACAATATCCAGTCATTAAATAGCAGTGGTATTTTAGTAACAAATAATCTCACATTTTATTGTTACATTAAGCACAATCAAAACAGTCAGTAGTTCCAGAGTTTTTAAACGCAAGATTTTGTAGTATATTTTCCTGTTTTATTTTTGTTACACTTGTTGCACTTCAAAATAATTCAAAGAAGAAATTAAATGACACAAAAGTGCTGTTAGAAACGCGTAACACCTGAAGTGAAAAGCAACTCTGAGTGCTGACTTTCGGTCTGATACTGTTCACAGTACCTTCAAATTTTTGTTTCCTCATCTGCTGTTCTTTACTTTTCCGAAATTTTGCTGTAGTACACAACAGAATTATATAATTAGTTACACTATACCCATCAGAAAGTGACATAAAAGATATAATGTTAACCAACCTTGCACTGCCAGTGGCACTGATCATGACTTGTACCTAAAAGGAAGGATAAAGAAGGGGGCAGAGGGAGGGGAGAGGAAGGAAGGAAGGAAGGAAGGAAGGAAGGAAGGGAAAGGGAGAGGGAGAGGGAGAGGGAGAGGGAGAGGGGGGGGGGGGGAAGAGAGAGAGAGAGAGAGAGAGAGAGAGAGAGAGAGAGAGAGAGAGAGAGAGAGAGGGGGGGGGGGGGGCAGGAGGAAAGAGTGATTGCAATAATTTAAAAAACATATAAATAGAGTAAATAATAGTAAAACCCCGAATATTTAAAGAATCAAGTTCGCATGTATACAACAGCTTCAAATATCTGATCATTTCACAAATGCGTTAACATGTTAAATATTTGTCTTCAAGCAGTTAAGTGGGGAGGGGGGAAGAAGAAGAAAGAGGTTAGAAAAGGTATGAAATTATGCATAACATTTGTCAGACCTCACCAAGTGCTCTCATTAAGAAACAAGGGATGAATACAGTCTGTATAATCTGCACCTCGTTTTAAGCAAATTAAGTTTTCACACATCTCAACGTTTATGATTTTGCAGGTAAATTCAATGGAACATGTCGGTGCTATCTGCAAATTGTGTTGTGAAGCGAGTCGGTTGTACAGAATTAGTAAGTTAAAATGTCACGCCTGATGTAGCAGGTTTAATACATGAACAGCGAAAATATAGTAACTGATAAACTTTTTTCCTTTCATCATTTTGCGGAAGGGGTGTCGGTGAGAAAAAGTTTTATTAAGATTTGAAATTATGTGTACAATCTGTTGGAAGCTTTTTTTTTCTTTTTTTTGTGGTTTTAGGGCGCAAAACTTCTATGGTCATTAGCGCCCAGCCCGTGACGTAGAAAACAGGAAAAAAACGAAATTTAAAATCAGCAGCAATGGGAACAAAGTCATAAAATTTGAGAAACTAAAGGCAGAAGGAATGCTTAAAAATTCACTATAGAAAGGGGTTGGTTGTCCCCAAAAAAAAAAAAAACTTCAAATGACTGACGTCATTTCACTGTCACTAATAAACTGTAGAACGCGGTCAGCTGAGCGCGTGTCATCTGCTAAAATCGACGATAGATCAGGCGATAGCTGTAGACGGGAGCGTAACGGATTAAAATAGGGGCATTCAATTAAAAGGTGTCTGACCGTCCACAGCTGAGAGCAGTGGGGACAGAGTGGGGGAGGATCACCGCTTAAAAGATGTCGATGACTAAAAAGACAGTGCCCTATCCGGAGTCTAGCTAAAATTACCTCCTCCCGACGACGCGTTCGGGAGGAAGAGGTCCAAGCACAAGGAAGGGCTTTCACTTCCCGCAATTTATTATGGGGAAGTGTTGACCAATGCGCATGCCATAAATGAGCAACTTGGCGACATAAACTGCTCTGTAGATCGGTAAACGGAAGAGACTGAATAGCTGGCCGAGGAAGAGAGACTGCAGCCTTGGCCGCTATATCGGCCGCCTCATTCTCACAGATACCAGCGTGTCCCGGAAGCCAGAGGAACGCCACTGAGACGTCCCCCAGGTGGAGCAAGCGCAGACAGTCCTGAATCCGGTGGACCAGAGGGTGCACAGGGTAAAGAGCTTGGAGACTTAGGAGAGAGCTGAGAGAATCTGAGCAGATTACGTACTGTATCCGCTGATGGCGGCAGATGTAGTGGACAGCCTGGAGAACAGCGTAAAGCTCCGCAGTATAAACCGAACACTGGTCGGGAAGCCGAAAGTGATTTGGGGTGTCGCCAACAATATAGGCACTCCCTACACCTAACGATGTTTTCGAGCCGTCGGTGTAAATAAATGTGGCTTCCGTCATTTGTGCACATAGAGCAGCAAATGCCCGACGGTAAACAAGTGTAGGGGTACCATCCTTGGGAAATTGACATAGGTCTCTGAGCAAGTCGATCCGGGGACGGAGCCAAGGCGGTGCTGTACCCCAAGTTGTCAAGAAGGTTTTAGGAAAGCGGAAGGAAAGAGAATGGAGCAGTTGACGGAAGCGGACTCCCGGGGGTAGTAGGGAGGAGGAGCGGCCTGCATACCCGACATCAAAGGAGGCGTCGAAAAAAAGGTCATGGGCTGGATTAGCAGGCATGGAAGACAGATGGCTAGCATAACGACTCAGAAGGACTGCCCGCCGATTGGACAGCGGAGGTTCAGCAGTCTCAGCATAAAGGCTTTCCACAGGGCTAGTGTAAAATGCTCCAGACACTAAACGTAATCCACGGTGGTGGATAGAGTCGAGACGCCGAAGAATAGACGGCCGAGCAGAGGAGTAGACTATGCTTCCATAATCCAATTTCGAGCGCACTAAGGCGCGATAGAGGCGGAGAAGGACCACTCTGTCCGCTCCCCAGGAGGTACCATTCAGGACACGGAGGGTGTTAAGGGAACGTAGACAGCGAGCCGAAAGATAGGAAACGTGGGAGGACCAGCACTGTTTTCTGTCAAACATAAGACCCAAGAATTTAGCGACGTCGGAAAACGGAAGGTTGACAGGACCTAGATGTAATGAGGGCGGAAGAAACTCCTTACGTCGCCAAAAATTAACACAAACGGTCTTACTGGGTGAGAAACGGAAGCCGGTTTCGATGCTCCACGAGTGGAGGCGATCGAGACATCCTTGAAGACGTCGTTCAATAAGGCTTGTCCGTTGAGAGCTGTAGTAGATCGCAAAATCGTCCACAAAGAGGGAGCCCGAGACATCAGGAAGGAGACAATCCATAATTGGATTAATGGCGATGGCAAACAGTACAACACTCAGCACGGAGCCCTGGGGTACCCCGTTTTCTTGGGAGAAAGTACGGGAGAGAGTAGTGTTCACCCGCACCCTAAATGTGCGCTCTGCCATAAATTCGCGAAGAAAAAGGGGCAGCCGGCCTCGAAAGCCCCAAGAGAACAGTGTGCGGAGGATGCCTGTCCTCCAACAGGTATCGTATGCTCTCTCCAGATCAAAAAATATTGCTACCGTTTGGCGTTTCCGGAGAAAATTGTTCATGATATAAGTGGAGAGAGCAACAAGATGGTCAACTGCAGAACGATGCTTTCGGAATCCGCATTGGGCTGGTGTTAAAAGACTGCGGGATTCCAGCCACCAAGCTAAACGGTAGTTCACCATACGCTCCAAAACCTTGCAGACACTACTCGTGAGAGAAATGGGGCGGTAGCTAGAGGGGAGATGTTTGTCCTTTCCAGGTTTCGGAACGGGAACGACAATAGCTTCCCGCCATCGCCTGGGAAAGGTACTGTCGGTCCAAATTCGATTATAAAGGCGAAGGAGGTAACGCAGGCTATGGGTTGATAAATGCAGCAACATTTGGACATGGATACCATCCGGTCCTGGGGCGGAGGAGTGAGAAGAAGAGAGGGCATGTCGGAGTTCCCGCATGGAGAAAACAGTATTGTAGCTTTCGTGATTTTGAGAGGAGAAAGCAAGATGTCGCACTTCCGCTGCACGTTTCTTCGGGAGAAACGCTGGCGGGTAATTTGAAGAGCTCGAAATCTCAGCAAAGTGCTGACCCAATGAGTTAGAAATTGTGACGGGGTCCACTAAGGTATCATGCGCGACAGTGAGCCCAGAGACCGGGGAGAAACTAGGCGCGCGCCGGAGAACCGTCGAAGCCGACTCCAAACTTCCGAGGAGGGAGTGAAGGTGTTAAATGAGCTAATAAAGAATTTCCAGCTTGCCTTCTTGCTATCGCGGATGACGCGACGGCATCGCGCACGGAGCTGCTTATATCGAATACAGTTGGCCAAAGTTGGATGGTGACGCAAAATGCGAAGAGCACGTCGCCGCTCACGTATTGCGTCACGGCATACCTCGTTCCACCAAGGAACTGGGGGGCGCCGGGGCAATTCGGAGGTGCGTGGTATTGAACGTTCCGCAGCTGTGAGAATAACGTCGGTAACATGTGTGACCTCATCGTCGACGCTGGGAAAGCGACGGTCATCGAATGTCGCTAGAGACGAAAAAAGTGTCCAATCGGCTTGGGCAAACTTCCAGCGTCGCGAGCGCATATATGGCAGTTGAGGCTGCAGTCTAAGAACACATGGAAAGTGGTCACTCGAGTGTGTATCATCAAGGGCGAACCATTCGAAGCGCCAAGCTAGCGGAACAGTACCGACCGCAAGGTCCAAATGAGATAAATTTGCCGTGGAGGCAGACAAAAATGTGGGGACCCCAGTGTTGAGGCAGACTAGATCCGCTTGGTGGAAGACGTCTAGCAATAGTGAGCCACGTGGACAAGGATGTGGAGATCCCCAAAGCGGGTGGTGGGCATTGAAGTCCCCAACCAGCAAATAGGGGGGTGAAAGCTGATCAAGAAGATGAAGGAGATCAGCTCGTGGCATTGGTGTGGATGATGGAATGTGTACAGTACAAAGAGAGAACGTGTATCCAGAAAGGGAAAGACGGACGGCGACAGCTTGGAAGGAACTGTTTAAGGGGATTGGGTGATAATGGAGAGTATCATGGAGCAGAATCATGAGTCCTCCATGGGCTGGAGTGCCTTCAACAGAGGGGAGGTCATATCGGACGGACTGAAAATGAGGGAGAACAAAGCGGTCATGGGGACGCAAATTTGTTTCCTGAAGACAGAAGATGACCGGCGAGTAGGATCGTAAGAGGATCGACAATTCATCCCGATTGGCGCGAATGCCGCGGATATTCCAGTGGATAATGGACATAGGGTGAACAGAAAATGGAGGAACGTGACCAAGGGTGCTGTTGGAAGTTGTGGAGTGCTCTCATTGTCAAATGCTGATGGATGTAAGACCAGATATTTGTACACTGTAACCTACCCTGCCTGAAGACAAATGCGCAGTTTCTAACAATAATATCTATGGTCCTGTGCTAAATTTAAACATAAGGTTACACCTCTTAATGAGTGTATAACAACAGCATTTTAAAACTTTAGATTGTGTCAATAACTACCCAAAATACTGAAAATCAAATTTTTGTTATCCTGGAAGCTCTTTGACAGGCAACTTGCATCTGGTACTAGGTTCTGGGATAGCGATCTGGTAACATAGATTACTGTGTAAATTAGGAAATAGTACACACACATAAAATGTAAATAAATGAACTGGAAACACAAAGGGCATTTGTTAATGGGGCTTAGGTCCAGGACGGTGGACACATCCAAATGGCCCGTGTGGTGCAGAATGCACTCTGGTCCCTATAGTCATGCAACAGAGCAAGCTCAACAACTGGGTACTGGGTATCCAAAAGACAGATGGTTCTTCTGTGTCCACTCAGACTCAATGGTGAGCATTCCTACATAAAAAAAGCTGTGCTGAAAACTTATATCCTCTTGCCCTCTGGCAAATACAGCTTGCACTTCCAAACTACTCAGAAGGCACCTCCTTGTAAACCAGTACCAGGCAGAACTCAATACATAAGCATTTTATGTACGGCATTATGCGATACCTCAATCAAAAGGCGAAACAGTGGAAGAAGAGCTTCAGAGAATGTTACGGATGGGAGTAACAGAAAGGTCAACTAGCCAATATAACAACCCACTGTTCATTGTGGAAAAAAGGAATGGTGATGTCACAGTAGAATTGTATGCATGTCCAGCGAATAAAATTATTATTCCAGAAAGAGACAGACTTGAGATTTTTGGAACAGTTCCTCCAAAAGCTTCATGGGGCAAGAGTATTCAGTAGTATAGATCTCAGATCAGGGTACTGGCAGGTCCCCCCCTACATAAGGGTACACATGTATTATGTTTCTTCTTTCCCATATAGTGATATGTTTTTAATTTAAAAATTTCTTATTACTCCGGCTTATTGATTGTGCACCGGTAATTTTTTGTATTGGTCACTTAGTAACTGAATTCAACTTAGAGGAGTTTCACTGTTTTTTTAATTATTAGCCTGTGTGTTTATTATGTCAGACAGAACACTGTCATGTAATATATATGTAATATGTATATAAATACAATAATAAGGGAATGATACTTATGACCTCTCATCCTATTAGCAAGTATGTTAATTGGTATCAACAGCTACAATTTAGTGTGCAAACAGTGCAACCTGCAATTTTCTTATCGTCTTACAACATAATTGTTCATACCAGACATAGGACAGTCTTTAGTGTTGAGTGGCTCCCTTAAACCTGCTTGCACATCTATATACACAATTTCAGGCAAGCCAGCAGCAGTGTGAAGCAGAAATAATACAACTACTACAGAAGAACCAGGTACATGGCATGGAAAGCTCTTTATGGTAGGACTAAAGACATCTCAACTGATGGAAAACTATGTTTTCTACCTTATTTTGCGCTAGCAAAAAATGGACCTTTAAGGCCAGAGACAAGTGGTGTATAGATGCATTTGAGCTGAGTGAAAGACGAACTGGTGTCTCCATTATTGAGAAATATAGTATGTCCAGGTGCCGTTCATCCCGTATCAGCCAAAATATTCTTAAGTTCTTTGGCCAGATTGTTAGAAGAGAGAGAGAGAGGGAGAAAATCTAGAGAAAATAATCATGGAAGGAAAGACTGGGGGGGGGGAGGGGGGCAAGAGATGAAGAGACACTGAGCCTGTGGATAGATCTAATCAAAAAACATCTCCAGGCTCAATTTTCAGCAGTCTCTAAGAGAAGCTGGTGGCTCTCTGGGACGAAAAACTTGGTTCAAGGGGTCCCGACACTCAGCAATGAGTCCAATGATTAGTGATGATTAGCAGTAAGATATAATACAGAATAAATACTTCATGTCAAGATATTAAAAAAATTGTGACAAAAATTCTTCTACTCCATGTACAGGTGGTTGCAGCTAGTTTGAAAAGCATTAAAATAATTTTCCTAAGAATTCAGGAAAAGCAACAATAATTCTTTTATTTGCCTCTCACTATGAACAAATACACTTGAACTGAATGTAATTACTGTTGTGCTACCAATAGGATGAAGTACTCCATTCTTATGTACCTCCATAGACATACAAAGCAACAACAGAAAATGAAATAACTGTCAGTATAAGTACTGCTTTTGGTTATGCAAATATACTGCTTACAAACAGTTAGTTTAACTTTATTATGGTATGAAATAAGAGACACCATTTAAAGGATAACAGATGGAACTTAATTTGAAAGAAATATGTTTTATTGATGGTGACTAAGTGCTGAAAATTGAGTTGCTACAGTTACAGAAATATAAAGTAGTAATTCAGCTTGAAAGATAAATACATGATTTACTATTTATGAATTCCCTACAGAGAATTCAAATGACAATAATTTAATGTAGCACTATTCTCATCATTTTTTATGATGTCACTGATATGCAGCAATGCCTTTCAGTATTACATTTAAATCCAACGTGGTTTCCTATGAAGTCGCCAGGTTAGTTGTAATAACAACACTAATGGATTACAATCAGATATAAGGCACCAAACCTGGGATACTTGAAATTTGTTTATTGCGCACAGACATTGCACTTTTTATGCAGATGATGCACCTTTCTTTGAGTGGTTACCTGAATTGCACTGCACAGGAAATGCACTATTTTAATCCTTGTGGCTGTGCACATGTGTATAAAGTGCACCAAACACAAATAAAATTGTTTTCCATTTAGCTGTTTCACAATGGCGAGCTTCAGCTAACACAGTGATAAATTGTGCTGTCATATGTCCAAAAGAGAAACAGTAAAATAAAATAAACAACACGCTATGTCATAAAAAATGTATTATCCATGCAAGAAAATGATCCACATTACAAGTTAGCACCACAATCCCACAATGAAGCAATTGTCTGTACGAGATAATGAGTAATCAAATAAGAGGTTGGCTAGGATCTGTTGCAACTACATTGTGGTTGGCTGGGATCTGACGCATTGTTTAAGGCTTCAAGTGGGGCATTGGTCATTACTTTGGGACGTGGGATATCACCTGACCATAGCAACAGACTGATTAATGAAAGTTTATTTCATTATGATTTAATAAAACAGTGCTTTGGTGTATAATATGAAGGTTTATTTTATCATTGTTTAATTAATCTAAGATTGAACTATGTTTTTGCTCTTGCATGTTTACCTTGGTACAATAAAGACAGCTGTTCTTTACAAGTATAAGGAGTATGCAGTGCTCCCGCTCATGTTATGAAAATTGGTGCACCTGCTCAAGGTACAGAGCTATTTATGCAGAATCGTTGCATGAACTAATTCTAAATAATATTCTAGTATCCAAGTAGTTACCTCCTGCTGCAGCTTCTCCTTCAGCCTTCGTTCAGCCTTTGCTGTGTGGATACTTCCAGCAGCACTGGTTCCCGAAACACTTTTGATGACTCTGGATGAAAATATATACTGCTTATGTAAACTGCTTCCGACATGTTATTTACAAATTCTGATATATCCAATCTAAATTCAGAAGCATTTTTTGACAAATATTTTATAAAGAAAGGGGGTGAGGAGAACACATCCAAAAACATAGTTTTCTTGTAACCATTGGAAAATTGTCGGTACCGAGAAATACCTACATGAAGCTAAAGAGAACATATGCGTACTGAATACAGACTGCATGCACACAAACAGAGCAATCAATTACTTAACCAAATAGGAGCCATCACATTTGGAGACAGAGTGCTGTAGCAAAGATTATGTTTCTTGAAGAAGGGTTAGTGGAGGAAGGGAAAAGTATCAATGCTGAGATGAATTATACGAGAGGTATGATGAAACTAAGAACCATAAGCAACAGTAGTCACAGGAAAACCACAGCAAAACAAAACAAAAATGAACTGTAAACAAGTATGGGAACACAACATGGTTGATAAAATAGCTGGGACAGAAAAGACTAAGGATAGAAAATAGATGTGAGACTAGATGAAATGTAGGGAAAAAGAAAAGTATCAAAGGTATACTGAATCATATTCTAAAATCAGTTATGACTATATTTTCCCTTTTTACAAAATTCTGCTAGGCCTTGATGCTTTGCAAGTCAGCACGTCAATGAAGATAGTATATCAAGACAATATGCACAGGTGACAGAAGAACTGATCAAGTATGCCACATTGCAGCAATCAATTCCACGGGTAAGCAAAACTTAGGATGATTAACCCATATGTTAGAAAGAGCTTCTCACAATTACATATCTAATTATTTAGTGGCATTGCACCTGATTTACATAAACACCTTATTCCAGTAAAAGTAGTTGCATGCAGGTTAAAATTAACTAACAGTGCTTATGAAAATCAAGTCACAGTTACCTAACAAACAAAATACCCGGCACTATTTTTCAGTTCCCATTTCCTGGGTCTCTCATATCAATACCCATAATTTAATTGAATACAAATAGCACTTTTGTAACTTGGAGAATGGTACATTTTTGCACTTTATGAGCACAAGCATGTGGAAAGTAATATCAGTTTCTGTGTCATCTTGTTGGTTTCTAAAAACATGTTATCCACAGATCATCAAACAAAGTGTTTCCTTTTCACCACTGTTTCCATTTTAGTCTCCTCAGCAGCATTTATCAATCTAAACATTTTACTTCACTCGATTTGTTCCAAACTGATGTTAATTTTTCCATTCCCATGCAAATTCAATTCACTAAAACCATATTACACACTGCTGAAGATTTTTTATTTTTATTTTTTTTTAAAGAAAAAAAGAGGAAAAGGGGGGGGGGGGGGAGGGAGGGAGAGAGAGAGAGAGAGAGAGAGAGAGAGAGAGAGAGAGAGAGAGAGAGAGAGAGAGAGAGAGAGAGTGAGAGGGGGGGGAGGGGACAAAATTGCTTTCTTTCTCATCTCTCCAATATGTGTGCTACTATTTTACGTTCCACAGTAGTGTGCATTACCCCTGATTTTGTTACTTTTTGTTGGGGTTTAGCCTTTCCTCTTTCAACAACATACTAATCCATGATCATTCATTGGATAACAAGGGTGTTTTTGGGGACACACAAGTTGCTGAAGTGGTGTCCAACTGAAAGACTTGCACCAGGCCCAATGAGCCACATGAAATTACAATATAACCCTGCTTTTACATTCCCAGAATTAACTTTTTCCCACCGTTTACAATATTTTTTGTTGGTCTCATCAAATTTCATATGCCCATGATGTTAATTTGTACCCAATTTTGCGTCAACATATTTATCATTTCCGGACACATACATACACACAAAATTCTAGCTTTCACAACCAATGGTTGCTTCCTCAGGAAAGAGGGAAGGAGAGGGAAAGACGGAAGGATGTGGGTTTTAAGGGAGAGGGTAAGGAGTCATTCCAATCCCGGGAGCGGAAAGACTTACCTTAGGGGGGAAAAAAGGACAGGTATACACTCGCGCGGCGCGCGCTGCGCGCGCGCACACACACACACACACATATCCATCCGCACATACACAGACACAAGCAGACATTTGTAAAGGCAAAGAGTTTGGGCAGAGATGTCAGTCAAGGCGGAAGTAAAGAGGCAAAGATGTTGTTGAAAGACAGGTGAGGTATGAGCGGCGGCAACTTGAAATTAGAAATTAGCGGAGGTTGAGGCCTGGCGGGTAACGAGAAGAGAGGATATACTGAAGGGCAAGTTCCCATCCCCGGAGTTCTGACAGGTTGGTGTTAGTGGGAAGTATCCAGATAACCCGGACGGTGTAACACTGTGCCAAGATGTGCTGGCCATGCACCAAAGCATGTTTAGTCACAGGGTGATCCTCATTACCAACAAACACTGTCTGCCTGTGTCCATTCATGCGAATGGACAGTTTGTTGCTGGTCATTCCCACATAGAAAGCTTCACAGTGTAGGCAGATCAGTTGGTAAATCACGTGGGTGCTTTCACATGTGGCTCTGCCTTTGATCGTGTACACCTTCCGGGTTACAGGACTGGAGTAGGTGGTGGTGGGAGTGTGCATTGGACAGGTTTTACACCGGGGGCGGTTACAAGGATAGGAGCCAGAGGGTAAGGAAGGTGGTTTGGGGATTTCATAGGGATGAACTAAGAGGTTATGAAGGTTAGGTGGACGGCAGAAAGACACTCTTGGTGGAGTGGGGAGGATCTCATGAAGGATGGATCTCATTTCAGGGCAGGATTTGAGGAAGTCTTATCCCTGCTGGAGAGCCACATTTAGAGTCTCATCCAGTCCCCGAAAGTATTCTGTCACAAGTGGGGCACTTTTGTGGTTCTTCTGTGGGAGGTTCTGGGTTTGAGGGGATGAGGAAGTGGCTCTGGTTATTTGCTTCTGTACTAGGTCAGGAGGGTAGTTGTGGGATGTGAAAGCTGTTTTCAGGTTGTTGGTGTAATGGTTCAGGGATTCCGGACTGGAGCAGATTTGTTTGCCACAAAGACCTAGGCTGTAGGGAAGGGACCGTTTGATGTGGAATGGGTGGCAGCTGTCATAATGAAGGTACTGTTGCTTGTTGGTGGGTTTGATGTGGACGGACGTGTGAAGCTGGCCATTGGACAGATGGAGGTCAACGTCAAGGAAAGTGGCATGGGATTTGGAGTAGGACCAGGTGAATCTGATGGAACCAAAGGAGTTGAGGTTGGAGAGGAAATTCTGGAGTTCTTCTTCACTGTGAGTCCTGATCATGAAGATGTCATCAATAAATCTGTACCAAACTTTGGGTTGGCAGGCCTGGGTAACCAAGAAGGCTTCCTCTAAGCGACCCATGAATAGGTTGGCGTACGAGGGGGTCATCCTGGTACCCATGGCTGTTCCCTTTAATTGTTGGTATGTCTGGCCTTCGAAAGTGAGGAAGTTGTGGGTCAGGATGAAGCTGTCTAAGGTAATGAGGAAAGAGGTTTTAGGTAGGGTGGCAGGTGATCGGCGTGAAAGGAAGTGCTCCATCGCAGCGAGGCCCTGGACGTGCGGAATATTTGTGTATAATGAAGTGGCATCAATGGTTACAAGGATGGTTTCCGGGGGTAACACATTGGGTAAGGATTCCAGGCATTCGAGAAAGTGGTTGGTGTCTTTGATGACGGATGGGAGACTGCATGTAATGGGTTGAAGGTGTTGATCTACGTAGGTAGAGATACGTTCTGTGGGGCCTTGGTAACACGCTACAATGGGGCGGCCGGGATGATTGGGTTTGTGAATTTTAGGAAGAAGGTAGAAGGTAGGGGTGCAGGGTGTCGGTGGGGTCAGGAGGTTGATGGAGTCAGGGGAAAGGTTTTGTAGGGGGCCTAAGGTTCTGAGGATTCCTTGAAGCTCCGCCGGGACATCAGGAATGGGATTACCTTGGCAAACTTTGTATGTGGTGTTGTCTGAAAGCTGACGCAGTCCCTCAGCCACATACTCCCGACGATCAAGTACCACGGTCATGGGACCCTTGTCCACCGGAAGAATGACGATGGATCGGTCAGCCTTCAGATCACGGATAGCTTGGGCTTCAGCAGTGGTGATGTTGGGAGTAGGATTAAGGTTTTTTAAGAAGGATTGAGAAGCAAGGCTGGAAGTCAGAAATTCCTGGAAGGTTTGGAGAGGGTGATTTTGAGGAAGAGGAGGTGGGTCCTGCTGTGACGGAGGACGGAACTGTTCCAGGCAGGGTTCAATTTGGATAGTGTCTTGGGGAGTTGGATCATTAGTGGTAGGATTAGGATTATTTTTCTTCGTGGCAAAGTGATATTTCCAGCAGAGAGTACGAGTGTAGGACAGTAAAGCCTACGTAGATCAACACCTTCAACCCATTACATGCAGTCTCCCATCCTTCATCAAAGACACCAACCACTTTCTTGAATGCCTGGAATCCTTACCCAATGTGTTACCCCCGGAAACCATCCTTGTAACCATTGATGCCACTTCATTATACACAAATATTCCGCACGTCCAGGGCCTCGCTGCGATGGAGCACTTCCTTTCACGCCCATCACCTGCCACCCTACCTAAAACCTCTTTCCTCATTACCTTAGACAGCTTCATCCTGACCCACAACTTCTTCACTTTCGAAGGCCAGGCATACCAACAATTAAAGGGAACAGCCATGGGTACCAGGATGGCCCCCTCGTACGCCAACCTATTCATGGGTCGCTTAGAGGAAGCCTTCTTGGTTACCCAGGCCTGCCAACCCAAAGTTTGGTACAGATTTATTGATGACGTCTTCATGATCAGGACTCACAGTGAAGAAGAACTCCAGAATTTCCTCTCCAACCTTAACTCCTTTGGTTCCATCAGATTCACCTGGTCCTACTCCAAATCCCATGCCACTTTCCTTGACGTTGACCTCCATCTGTCCAATGGCCAGCTTCACACGTCCGTCCACATCAAACCCACCAACAAGCAACAGTACCTCCATTATGACAGCTGCCACCCATTCCACATCAAACGGTCCCTTCCCTACAGCCTAGGTCTTTGTGGCAAACAAATCTGCTCCAGTCCGGAATCCCTGAACCATTACACCAACAACCTGAAAACAGCTTTCACATCCCGCAACTACCATCCTGACCTGGTACAGAAGCATATAACCAGAGCCACTTCCTCATACCCTCAAACCCAGAACCTCCCACAGAAGAACCACAAAAGTGCCCCGCTTGTGACAGGATACTTTCCGGGACTGGATCAGACTCTGAATGTGGCTCTCCAGCAGGGAAACGACTTCCTCAAATCCTGCCCTGAAATGAGATCCATCCTTCATGAGATCCTCCCCACTCCACCAAGAGTGTCTTTCCGCCGTCCACCTAACCTTCATAACCTCTTAGTTCATCCCTATGAAATCCCCAAACCACCTTCCTTACCCTCTGGCTCCTACCCTTGTAACCGCCCCCGGTGTAAAACCTGTCCAATGCACCCTCCCACCACCACCTACTCCAGTCCTGTAACCCGGAAGGTGTACACGATCAAAGGCAGAGCCACACGATCAAAGGCAGAGCCACGTGTGAAAGCACCCATGTGATTTACCAACTGACCTGCCTACACTGTGAAGCTTTCTATGTGGGAATGACCAGCAACAAACTGTCCATTCGCATGAATGGACATAGCCAGACAGTGTTTGTTGGTAATGAGGATCACCCTGTGGCTAAACATGCCTTGGTGCATGGCCAGCACATCTTGGCACAGTGTTACACCGTCCGGGTTATCTGGATACTTCCCACTAACACCAACCTGTCAGAACTCCGGGGATGGGAACTTGCCCTTCAGTATATCCTCTCTTCTCATTATCCGCCAGGCCTCAACCTCCGCTAATTTCTAATTTCAAGTTGCCTTCGCTCATACCTCACCTGTCTTTCAACAACATCTTTGCCTCTTTACTTCCGCCTTGACTGACATCTCTGCCCAAACTCTTTGCCTTTACAAATGTCTGCTTGTGTCTGTGTATGTGCGGATGGATATGTGTGTGTGTGTGCGCACGCGAGTGTATACCTGTCCTTTTTCCCCCTAAGGCAAGTCTTTCCGCTCCCGGGATTGGAATGACTCCTTACCCTCTCCCTTAAAACCCACATCCTTTCGTCTTTCCCTCTCCTTCCCTCTTTCCTGACGAAGCAACCATTGGTTGCGAAAGCTAGAATTTTGTGTGTATGTATGTGTGTGTCTGTGTGTTTCTATCGACCTGCCAGCGCTTTCGTATGGTAAGTCATATCATCTTTGTTTTTAAATATATTTTTCCTGCTTGGAATGTTTCCCTATTATATTCATATTTATCATTTCCCTGTGATTTAAGCTAAAAAAAAATGTTTGTGGAGAAAAAATGATACTGGCATGATGCTGGCCGTCCCGTAGTGTTTACAACTCAGTGGATTTGAACTGGTAAACGTGTAAAGTTTGAACAATTTGTGCCCCATCTGCTGCCACTGCCAAGCTCTACCTGGCGTCGTCGCTGATGGCAATAACTAGGCTCATTTGAGTGAACATATTGTGACCAATCACAATCATTTCCAAACTGTCTCTACTGCGCAAATGGAATTTCATGATTGTTGTGATCATCGTGACACCTTTTGTCAAACCATATTTATCGTGTTTCAGTGTATGGCCACTTGGAGCACTAGCTGACACCATCATTCACTTTTCGATGCTCAAATGTTTTTAGTTTAAACACAGTGCGGCTTACGTGTTTTATTCATGCTGAGCAAACTGTGTTTCAAAAATTTATTCTCATTGTCAAGTGCAATATTTACGTATGTATTTTTTGTGATGTTACACAAACAAACAATGTGAGTGATAGTTTGTGTGTGTGTGTGTGTTTGTCATGCTAAATGTGAAAAAATACATAAATAGTGCAGTATTTCATTATTTAAATAATGAATGACAGTTTTTGGCTTTCAAAAACATCAATTATGACATGTGAAATTGAGTCAAACATTCCTACTTCCCAGACAGTTATAAGTCCCAATTACATCAGCGGTTTTTATTACATAATAAACCTTCATTAGATAATAAACATGTCCCTGAAAGTCTTTTGATGCCTGTTATCTACATATATGATACACAATGTGCAAGGGGGTATCATATATGTAACTTTTACAGTATAAAACATTATTTCCCAAAACTTACATTTTCCTGAATTTTACACCATTTTTTAGAAGTCCCTTGAAAAGTGTAAAAGGGAGGGGGGGGGGGGGGGGGGGTGTGTTCACTGTATTTCGAAAATGTGCAACTACCACCGAAGAGTGCATGATACTTATTAGACAATGTCGTGTCAATGTCTAAGATATGAGGGCAAAACTCTGACTTGATTTTTTTGTTTGTAACCTTTTTTCTCTCCACGCAGATCTAGCACAATAAATGAAAAATTTTTCGGTGGAGGCTCATCAATCTGTTTGCCTTCCAAGATTTTGAGCAAGATGAATGCAGGAAAATGTAAAAGCAGTGTACGAAGGTACAGTCCTCTCCCTGGAATATTGTGGCCATGTGAAAATGTTACAAGTAGTATTACATGCAGGAAAAATTACATAAGGAATGACAATTATCTACAATTCTCCTCTGTAGGACAATCAGTGTCTTGAAATGTTATTTTAATATAATAAAGTAAGAAAATAAAGGGAATTTATGAACAGCCTATGTGGTAATACTTTGGTTCAATTTTAATAACTAGGTAAGTGGTGAATGTAATAGTTACATTGTTAGTAGTATTAGAGTTAAAAGGACAATTATCTGAGGAATTGTAGCATATCTTCAGTTATGTAATTGTTTAATACCTAACACTGAAACATTCAATTTCAAATAAAAGGTCATTACTACAAGCATTCTTCTATATCACCTACTGATGAACTAAAATGTATTTCTCACCTCTCCTGTAAGGCATCATCAAAATCATCATCATCTCCATCATCCAGCTGTGTCCAGCTCTTAAGTTCATGTCTTGACAAGGATGCAATTTTCTTCTCTGTGAAGTGGAGAAAACATCTTTTCTTAGAAGCTTTAACTGCATAGTAATTTTATTTGAATTTATATCTAATCTGCTACACTGTCAACATTGAACTCTAATACCCATGCTTTCCACCATTCAGGTACTTATTTTTCTTCCTTCTTTTCTCTTCTTCCTTACTTCCTTCCTTCCTACCATCTTGGTGTTTTGCCAGGAAATATAGCCAACATCATGCAGTCATTATTAGACATTTTTTAGCAAAATACAGTCACTTGCTTTGTTGTTAAAGTGTTTAAGAAAATAGATATGGTGGGAAAATTAGATTCCAATGTTACGCCGAGGCCATTAGCAATAGACGACAAATATTGATCAGGTCAGGAGCAGGCTATGATTCAGTTGAGACCTTTATTACAGAAACATCACAACACTCACCGGAAACAATTCGGGAAGACAATAACAAACTTTAATCTGGATGGCTGAAAAAGAATCTGAACCCAGTTCCTCCAGAATATGTATCTACAGTATTGTTTCAGTATGTTCAAATGAGAATAATATGGGGAAGGAAATTGGTCACGAATCTGTTTAGGGAATCACTCGACCAGTCTGCTCTAGTGCATTAGAGATCATACGGATAAATATCAGGATGGGAAGTTTTGAATGCTGCTACTGTTCAATATAAATCCAGTTCTTAATTTCTGCATCTTGCTCAATAAAAATAATTGAAGGCACATCTTTCTACTCATTATCATACTTGTTCTTTCATCATTTATTACAAATAGTACTATGTGCAAGAAAAATTATGGAAGGAATGATCATTATTTACATTTCTGCTTTGTAGCAAAAACAGAGACCTGAACTGCTGTATTACAAGAAGAAAGTGCCCGAATAAAGCGAATTTATAAACAGCTACCTACATACATGGAATTACTCTGCAATGATAATTAAACAGCTTTCAGATTTTGGTGGATATGTTGTAGTGCTAGTTCCCACCCGCTGTTTTCTTAGAAACTGGTACTAGGGGAAGTCTCCAGATGGTACGTGTGGTGAAACAGGCACCAAGATCATGATCGCCATGTTGTAAAGCATGCTCTGCAGCAGGATACTGTGTGTTTCTGGTATACACCTTCTGCTTATACCCATTCATCCTAATTGATAATTTGGTGGTAGTAACGCTGATGTAAAAGGCCAAACGGTGTTTACATAACAGCTGGTACATGATGTGTCATTTCACAGGTGGCTCTCCTTTTGATAGTATATGTTTTGCCAGTTATAGGGCTGGTATATATAGTGGCAGGAGAGTGCATATGGCAAGTCTTGCAGGGGGGGACAGTCACAGGGATAGGAGCCATAGGTAAGAGAGATGCGTGCAGATGGAGCATAGGGTCTGACTATAATTTTGCGGAGATTGGAAAGGTGATGAAAAGTTATTCTACAGTGCGTTTAAAATTAGTTGTGACTTTTGACAGTTCAGTGTGGAATGAGAGGAGGGAAGCAAGTTGTCAGTGTGAGCTGGGTGCATCGGCAGCTGACTGCGTGAACAGCAAGCCGCACAAGCTGGCCCACCTGTGATCTTTCTCAAATGACTGTAAATAAACTATCAGCTAAAAACATCTGATTCTGCATATCATTACATTAATGTTCATAGTTTTTGTGATATTTCAATATTACTGCAAGAAATCCCTAATGTTTACAGTGAAAAATACGGATCGCTATGAATTTGCATTTTGTGCGTGTTAGGACATATGTTGCCTCATATGAAATGTAGAAACATACTGAATTATTATTTAAACTTGAAGGGATCTGTCGGCAGTCTCGAGAAATGGAATGTAAGTAAACCACTCTGTCATGAAAGCACACACCAGTGAAAAATTCAGAAAGAAACAATTATGAATCCCACTTATCAAATAAACCATTCAATGTATCGAAACAAGATTTTGGCAAATGATAGCACACAAAGAGCACAGTATTTTGCTATATAATTAATATGCGAAACTTGCATATCTGTCACAATAATCAAGCAATTACTGATTTTTTCAGTGAAATAATGTAATTTTTAAGGACCATCCATAGCTGGTGAAATGAGAACGGCTGTGGGTTTTGTGACAACGTAAGTAAAGTCAAGCGTTTATTTTATTCTGAGAATGGGCTGTTTCATGAACTACTGACCCTACTTTACCTCAGTTACTAGTTTAATAACATATTATTTCGTGATTCTGTTGCAATTTCAACTGCGTCAGAATATTAATGAGATGTGTATTTGTAAACTATGCTCCGTTTTGAGAAAAGAAGCAGATTTTAACATGGCAAGAAGAGAAGTTACGCATTACTCAAAATTCAACATAGGCCTTCGTGAAACCATCTCTCCTCAACTCTACGACAACTTGAGACCTGTCGTGTGGTGCAACACTTGAAATGGCTTCTTTTTTCAGCATTTTATTCTCACTGAGCGTATTCTTAGCCGGATTTAAATTAGTGTGATACGGACGAAACCTGATTGAACTATGCCCTTCAACGTCAGCCAGTTTGTCGACCTGGTACTGTGGAAGTTCCATTAACTTCACCTTATACATGCTACGTTCAACTTTATCCAGTGGAACACTTCTTTGTAGCCAGAGCAAGATACACGCTTTCATCCACTGGATTGTTGTAGCTTTATCCATCACAACAGATTGGTATGGCGCAATGTTAATTAATATTGTCGAATTCAGAGGAATATTTTGTGGCAGAACATTATTTTCAAAGCCATTGAATGTGTCCTCAAGATCCATGTTCATTGTAAATATAGTATTTCCAGATGTGGTGCACTGTTTTTATTAATACAAATCCAACACAATACAATTGGTCACAATACCTGATGATGGCTGGCATAACACTTCAGTGCCAGAAAACAGCACACACCAATGAGAGATTATGAACTTAGAAGCATCTATTGCATGACGCCACATGGTAGTAGGTATCCACGGTGTGGTAACAGAGGCGCTTTACCAACCGAAGCGCTAGTGGTGGACTAGGGAAAGCCTGCTTGCCATTGGTGTTACCTGGGCAATGGCGTCACAACCCCTCCACTGAGTGAAACGTCAAAAGTAGCAACTAATTTTAAATGCACTATAGGTGTGGTGGGCAAACTCTCAGACAGGAAGGATTTCATTTCACGGCATGACTTTAGGAAGTCATGGCCTTGTCAAAGTAGCTGATTAATACATTCCAGACCAGTGGTGCACTCCAAAGTTGTTTTTTGGAGGGATCAGCAGTACCAGGGTTGGATGTGATGACCACGGGAAATCTGGTTTTGAACTCGTGTGGTGGCATAACTACGTCCAGGGAAGGCTGAGATGAGAGTGATGGTGTATTGCTGTAAAGAGTATGTACCTAAACAAATATGTTTGCCTTGTATGCTAAGGCTGTATGGGAGGGAATGTTTGATATGGAAAGGTTGGCAACTGTCAAAATGTAAGTACTGTTGTCTGTTGGTAGGTTTAATGTGGACAGAAGTGTGTAGCTGACCTTTGGTGAGAATAAAAGCAACATCAAGAAAAGTGACATGGGATTCAGAATAGGACCATATGAAATTTAATTGGGAAAATATAGTTAGAGATTCCAGAATTTTAAGAGGTTAGCCTCACCATGAGTCCATATGGCAAAGATGTCATCAATTTATCTAAACCAAACCAGGGGCCAAAAAGGCTTATGGATCCCACAAAAGCCCCCTGCAGGTGACCCACGAAAAGACTGGCATAGGAAGGCACCATCCTAGTTCCAATGGCCATACCCCTGATCTGTTTGTGTGTCTGCCCATCAAAGTTGAAGTAGTTGTTGGTAAGTACAAAGCTGATTAAGGTGAGTAGGAACAATGTCATAGTTTTGGAATCAGGTGGGTACTGACTGAGGAAATGTTCAGCAGCAGACAGACCATGTACATGGGGGACATTGGTATAGAGGGAGGAGAATCAATGGTGACAAGCAAGGTGTGTGGTGGGAGTAGGATGGGCACGGATTTTAAATGATCTACCAAATGGCTGGTATCTTTGATAAAGGAGGGAAGTATTTGTAATATGGGTTGGAGGTGCTGATCAACTAACTCAGATATACGTTTGGTGGGTGCTTTGAAGCCAGCAACTATAGGACAATCAGGACAATTGCGTTTGTGGATCTTAGGAAGAAGGAAAAATGTGGGGGTGCATGTTTCGGGTGGGGTAAGAAATTCAATAACATGTCCTCAGTTCTCATCACCCACCTGGCCTTAATTTACGTTAATTTCTTCCGTCTCAGCATTTCTCTGTGTCTTACCCATCTACTTTTTACCACCCCTCCCTCTCCCACCTCCGCTTATGTACAACGCACTTAGCTTTCAACTCTTATTAACTCATGCATGATGTTTAAGCAGTAATCTCTGGGTTGCATATTACCCTATCTTCCACCTTTATGCTCTCAGGTTTTCGAATCTCATCCAATGCAGTCCACAGCAATCAGTATTTCCTTCTCATCCCGTCCAGTAAGTCTCCCCTGACCCACAGTTCTGGGTGACTTTCACAAAATCTACCCCTTTTCCTAGACCTCTACTGTCCTTTTCCTTCACCCCTCTCCCTTCCCCTTCAACCTTTCTGCCTGAAAAAGGAGCCACTGCCTGTGAAAGATTGCCTAATTAGAACCTTCTTTTATGTGCGTGTTCTGCCGCTGCTTGGTCAGTAGATTTTTTATCTATCCAATTAAATTAAATTATTGGATGTGTTTCATATGAAAATACATGTGGTTTTGCAGGCATTGTCTGAAAACAGGTACTGTAGAAGTATTGTGAAGATCGATGCAGCCGTCTGTCTCGAGAAGAAGATCGGCTGAGGTGTTCATTACAATGAATATCTTAAGTGAAGTGTCAAAGAACAACATCTCTCGAAAGAAACATGCTCTGCTTGTTGCAACTTCAATGATGTTTGAACTGTCACTATAAAATTTAGTCAGAGAGCAGTGCAATATCCTGTTTATAAGTAACAGAAATCAAATGCCTATTCAAAATGCGTCATTTAGTATTTCCTATGCTCCCTCTAAATGATTCTGTCTCAATGTTCAGATAATATCTTTCATTCTACTAGTCTTTGTATCCCAGTACTGATCCATTTGAACTACTGCTCTTATTTTGGTGACTATGTTGAAGGGAAGATAATAATTTTACTTAGTCTGACTAGTACATTTTGGTGGCCAATTTGCATCAATGAAACTATCACATAGGTTTTACAGACTTTATCAATGTGGATGGAAAGAAATTTTATTGGCCAAATCGTAAGAACTGTTTTGTAAATTCTTAGAGATACGTGGAGAAGGGGACTGAAATAAATCACTAACAACAAACAATGCAAAGATAAATCAGAAACTTTGATCATAATATGTTTTTGCTCTAAGATCAGTTTTGGTCGTTGCCCCAGAATTTAAAAAAATGAATGTTTTCTTTTGTACTGGCAAATAATACACAACTGAAATGTTTGCATCGCAAAAGCACATCTTTTTTAATTATATACGACTTTGTGCTCAACATACAAAATGTGTAACTTATGTCAAATTTAGTATCAACATAAAATAAATGCACTGAGTGATTGATAATTTCATATCTTTAATAAAGGTATCAAACTTTCACCACTGCGAACTTCTCACTCCCATGTTTAAGTTTCATACCACATTCTTAATGTATTCTTATTTGTGGAATGAAAACTTCGAGATTTATCAACATGCTGCTTTATATATCCTTCATGGTCAAACTACCTAACACAGAAGTAGTAACTCTCAATTTTTATGCAATTTGTACCGACTGCTGAGAACTATAGAGAAAATGCTATGCCTGCTCATACACTGAGATGTTACTGTTTGACATATAATCACAAGGATATGACCACATCCATTGTATGTAAACACCTATGTATATCTATGCGAGTATGCCATTACATCTAGTTTGCCTGTATAGATTTTTATGGTTTAATTTGGTCAACACAACAGTGCAGCATAAATAATTATTCTAACTGAACAGGTCATGTGGAAATACTTCATCTTCCATCAATTTTACATGATCATCGTGACAAATTTCAAGGACGTGTTCGAAAATTTGTTGTGGGAATACATACAACAACAGCAGAAAATCATCTTAACATTAAAATTATTGAGAAATTATTTACATGTTAATTTTCACAATTCCTTCACTTATTCCACATGAACTACTCCCACTAGAACTGTAAAATGGAAAAAATGTATTAAATATGTCAGTACAGTATCAAAACTCCTCACAGAATGGAAATAATTTAATGAGTAGAGGTAATAACTCACTGCATAGTAGTCACTGAGTTGTTGAAAAGCTCATAAATAAGACAGAGAGCTCTGCTAGTATTTGGATGAATCCTTTTTCAGAACTACACAGAAAACAAACTCACACACACACACCTGTATGGCTACACTGTTCTGACTAACTACATTGTGATATATTTTGTAGGTTTAATTTGTAGGCACATGAATGGGGCTTCATTATTTAAGCACTAATGATAGCTGCTTATCTACTGATAATGCACAAAAACAATGATGAGAAATTAGTAAGTGTCTATATCTATTATTCAACAAAAATGATGATTAAACTATGATTACAGTACCTTCCTCTTGTTTCATTCGCTCTACCTCATCCTGGCTCAGGAAACTAAAGACCTTCTCTGTAAAAATGTAAAAAAGAAAAGAATAAATTCGTTAGTTTTAGCACAATTCATGTTTTATGAAAACAAATACAGCAGAAGACATTTTAAGGGAAGAAGGAAGGCAAGCAGAATAGAATTAACTTCTCATAAATGATTAGGCCATTTAAGACAGAGTACTGGCTCAGGAAAGGTGTGATGTGCCAAAGTAGGCTGAGTATTGTCACAAGAAAGACCATGACACCACACTCAATTACAGGTCAATAGTAAGTGATTAATTTTTTGCCAGTTAATTATATGTTTATGTATTTTTGTTTCATATGTTAACCTCAGAACTAAAACTGTGCAACACATGTGATTAGAGGAGGAATAAGCAGCTCAAAGGAAGAAGCTCATGAGCAAAAGCATAGCAGAAAATCATTTTATCAGGAGATGCAAGGACAGCCACTCATTAAAAACTAAGTTATTGTTAATATCACTAAGAACACCACACTTTTGTTGATGGTAAATGGTTCCGTAGCATTATAGTATGAGATTAGCACCAGCTTCTATTCTCTTCTTGTTCAAACTATTTTTCGTCCACGTTTCACTTCCATACATGGCTACACTCCATACAAACACTTTCAGAAACGACTTCCTAACACTTAAATCTATGCTCGATGTTAACAAATTTCTCTTCTTCAGAAACACTTTCCTTGCCATTGCCAGTCTACATTTTATATCTTCTCTACTTCGACCATCATCAGTTATTTTGCTCCCCAATTAGCAAAACTCCTTTACTACTTTAAGTGTTCCTAATGTAATTCCCTCAGCATCACCCGACTTAATTCGACTACATTCCATTATCCTCATTTTGCTTTTGTTGATGTTCATCTTATACCCTCCTTTCAAGACACTGTCCATTCCGTTCAACTGCTCTTCCAAGTCCTTTGCTGTCTCTGACAGAATTACAATGTCATCGACGAACCTCAAAGTTTTTATTTCTTCTCCATGGATTTTAATACCTACTCCGAATTTTTCTTTTGTTTCCTTTATTGCTTGCGCAATATACAGACTGAATAACATTGGGGAGAGGCTACAACCCTGTCTCACTCCCTTCCCAACCACTGCTTCCCTTTCATGTCCCTCGACTCTTATAACTGCCATCCGCTTTCTGTACAAATTGTAAATAGCCTTTCGCTCCCTGTATTTTACCCCTGCCATGGTCAGAATTTGAAAGAGAGTATTTCAGTCAACATTGTCAAAAGCTTTCTCTAAGTCTACAAATGCTAGAAACGTAGGTTTGCCTTTCCTTAATCTTTCCTCTAAGATAAGTCGTAAGGTCAGTATTGCCTCACGTCTTCCAATATTTCTATGGAATCCAAATTGATCTTCCTCGAGGTCGGCTTCTACCAGTTTTTCCATTTGTCTGTAAAGAATTTGCGTTAGTATTTTGCAGCTGTGACTTATTAAACTGATAGTTCGGTAATTTTCACATCTGTCAATGCCTGCATTCTTTGGGATTGGGATTATTATATTCTTCTTGATGTCTGAGGGTATTTCGCCTGTCTCATACATTTTGCTCACCAGATGGTAGAGTTTTGTCAGGACTGGCTCTCCCAAGGCCGTCAGTAGTTCTAATGGAATGTTGTCTACTCCCGGGGCCTTGTTTTGACTCAAGTCTAATAAATAATAACAAATAATAATAAACCAGCCCTTGCACACACAGTTAATACCCACTGGCCTTGCATTAGGAAGATGGTCCACACAAAAACCTATGTGAATCATTCACATCAGCCTTCCACAGAATATCGTTTATGACTCAACAACACGTCCCATTTTTTAATAAACAACTGCTGGTACTATATGGGCACATCAACCATGATAAATCTGTTCATCCAGTATTCAGGATATACGAGACATGCAAAATACTCTCTAATTTCAAGAAGAATTTGATAAGCTCAATTCTAAAGAAGTAGTGTGCGTGATAGGTGTGACTATTACCAGTATACCAGTTTCATAATCATGCTTGCAAAATGCTAATACAAATTATTCAAAAAATAATGGAAAAGCTAACAGAAGCTGACATTGGAGAAGATGAGTTTGGCTTCTGGAGAAATTTAGATGAACAAGATGCAATACTGACCCTATAATTTATCTTGGAGGATACATCAAAGAAAGGTTGACCTACATTCATTGAATTTGTAGATTTAGAGAAAACCTTTGATAATGTTGACTGAAATATACTCTTGGAAATTCTGATTGTAGCAGGAATACAATTCAGGGAGTACAAAGATATCTGCAACTTACACTGAAGAACACAATTGAGAAGCAGTAGTTAAGAAGGGAAAGAGAGACAGGGTTGTCGCCTACCACAGATTTTATTCAATCTATACATTGAACCAGCAGGACAGGTAACCAAGGAGGAATGTGGAAAAAAAATAAAGTATAGAGAGCAGAAGCAAAAAATCAAAGTTTGGCAACAACATTGTAATTCTGTCAATAATATTGCAATTGTGTCAGGAAATCAAATGGCTTGAAAGATGAGTTTATTCAAATTGATAGCATCTTAGGAAGAAGTTACAGTATGACATCAACAAAAGTAAAATACAATTATGAAATGTGGTTGAAGTAAATCAAGTAAAGATGGAATTAGATCAGAAACTGGGACATTGTAGTAGATAGGTTTAGCTATTTGAGAAGTAAAATAAATGAAGATGGAAGTAAAGAGGATACAAACTGCAAGCTGTCAATAGCAAGATAGGTTTTTCTGAGAAGAGGAATATGTTTACATCAAATATATAAAATCTTTTCTGGAAGTATTTCTCTAGTGTGTAAACTTACACATCAGTGAAATGGGGACAATTATAGTACAGATGAGAGGAGAATAGATTTAAAAATGGTGCTACAGAAGAATGATGAAGATATGACGGTTAGATTGGGTAATTACAAAGACCACTAAAATGAATCGAGGAGAAAGGAAATTCAGGGTACAACTTGACTAAACAAAGTGACTGACTGATAGGACACATTGTGATGCAAGTGGCAGTATGGTTATGGAGAGAAAAGGGGACGAGGGTAAAAATTGTAGAGGGTCACCACGGCTTGACTCCAGGAAGCTTGGTCAGGTTGATGTAGATTACAATGAGTATTCAGAGAGCTGCATCAAACCAGTCTTCAGACTGAACACCATCTCCACTTAGATCCATCAACAAGAAATGACAGCAAATGATGACTTCTTTGGGTATATGTGGAAATGTTCTCATTTGTCTATCTAATGTCTTTTTTCTTATACAATCCTATGCTCATCACCTTCTCACATTGCCACATTGCCATATTTCCTTGACATAACCACAATATTCTCATCCGCTCTCATTACCTTTTTCAAAATCCATGACATACATTAAGGCTTTCATTTCTCCATAGCACTGCTTTTTATTTTATAATCCAGGACATCCTCGTTTCTTACTTCTTTCCTTTTAATCTATTTTCATGATACCTCTTATATTCTGTTCATCTAGCGTTACAATTAAATTTCCTTAATTCCCTTCTCATTTGTCACACTGTTTTTTGGGAGACAACAATATGCTGATTTACTTCTTACATACTGATGTTTTATTTACTTTCATATTTTAATTGCTTTTCTTCCAGTTCAACTGACAAAATGGTTACAACACACACCGTTAATATTTACATTCAATAATCAAATATCTTCCTGCTGGACAAAAACCATGTGTGATATGTCAATTATTTTTCAGTGTATAAATTACACTGTTCTATTGGGGGGGGGGGGGGGGGGGGGATTACTTTTTTGTTCTGCTGACAGTTTAATCTATAACTAGTATGATTGTTTTTTTGTACATAGAAATAAGCTTTGGACTCTGCCTGTGACTGCAAATGGCAGACATGGGTGGCTGTTTTAAGTTGAACATGAACGGATAGGTATAGCATTGCAGGCCAAGCCCAAAGCAAGAAATGTGTCTCTTCGTCCACAGCAAATTTTACATGCATTTTATGATCAACATGCTTTGTTTAGAAGAAGCAGCTTCATGCAGTCTTTACAATACGATGTGAAATATTTTTTATGATAAAGAAAGCTAATATTTAACTTCAATTTTTCATGAAATCACTTTCATGAATGTTTGTTCTACTGTGTGTTCAAAACGTAATTGTTGACATATGTTCACTAAATACAGATCACATGTTGGCACATTCATTTCTTCAAGTACAGCTTATGTGCCTCAAACAGCACGAAGGTTCTTTATCTTGCAATGTCAAATACTTTGGATCTTCAAGTGTAAAACAAGAGCAAAAATTGACAATATTATGAAAAGGATAGCTGCTACTCACCACAGAGGAGATGCTGAGCTGCAGACAGGCGCAACAAAAAGACTGTCAAACAAAGCTTTTGGCCCAACAGGCCTTCATCGGAAATAGGCGACACACACACACACACACACACACACACACACACACACAACACACAGAGAGAGAGAGAGAGAGAGAGAGAGAGAGAGAGAGAGAGAGAGAGAGACTGTGGTCGTGTGTGTGTGTGTGTGGTGTGTGTGTGTGAGTGTGTGTGTGTTTAAGTAATTCTGATGAAGGGCTGTAAGCTTTTTCTGACAGTCTTCATGGTGTGCTATCTGCAACTCAGCATCTCCACATACAGATTAACCTAAAAGTGGCCATTGTCAAATCCTACAGAGTTGTTTATGTTAACATTACAAGTTAAGTGGTTAACTCCTTCAGACCTACAGCACATTACAAGGCACTTAAATTTAAAACCAAAAAACTGGTACCAAATTGAGAAAAATTAATGGACACTGTACTGCAGGTTTTTTTCCTCCTTCTTCTAAAAATACTATTATTTTCACTCTTACATTACGGCATACTTTGTAAGCACTTTGATTTGGAGCCATTAAGGAGCCAGGAAAAAAAAAGTTGAATTCACAAAACCCTAAGATACATTACCGATATCCCATATTTTATTGTGGCCAAACTATTTGATTCTATACTTCTAAACACTTGTGTCTGAAGCAGTTCACAATCATTTATGAAGAACATTTTCGATCTCTCGTTCTTTGGTTCTAGAATACCTGGTCGGTCAGGTTCTTCCTCAGAATCCTCACTGACTTGTGGTTCTGGTTCTACTTCATGGCACTTAATGTCTTTTTATCCTTATTCACAATATGTCCTCACATTTTTAATCAGACAATATTTTTGTTGTCTTATCATTCCTGCTGTAATTAATACAGAAGGAAGCCCAAGGGGGTCCATTGTCTTCAGGAAGGTGCATTTACATCAATGTCCATTTTGCATTGTACACTGCATCTATATAATTAACGTACTAAAAATGGTTATTTCCATTACTTGAGGTGCTTTGATTAGCATTACTACTCTTCAAGAAATTTAGGGCAGATATATGTATTCACAGCAACTTCACCTTTTTCATTTGCCAACAGCAATAGCGGAGTCAACATGTGTCTTAGGTGTAGAATTCTCAATGCATTCAGTAATTCTTGGATGAAAGAGACATGAAGGACAATTGCCAATCACACACAAATTTGGTGAGGCCTACTGGCTTAAATGACAAAAACAATCTCTTGTGTTTATTACCACAGATTCTCCAATGACAATATCCTAATAAGATATTGTTCTGTTTAGTCCTGGACAACTTTCAGCACAAATGAAGGCTTTCTTCTTCATGACTGCCATTTTCCAAAAACTGTGGAAAAGACAAACAATGATGTTGGACCCTTTTGGCAGTCTGCACACTTTCCAGGCATAGCTAATTTGTTTGTTTGTTTACATGCTCACACACAGCCCCAAATATTTAAATTCTGAATGGTGCCAAGAAATAAACAGGTCCACGCTAAAATGGGTTACTGTGTATGTGAACATGCTGGGCCAAGTCGAAACTGTAGTGAAGACAAGTTTTGATCACTACCTTCAAAATTTTCCTTAGTCTTTTTTGACAGTTCCTTATAAAACTTCCTCTCTTTTGCAACATAACAACTACTACTGGGTAGATATTAAGTTTGAAAAATTTTGGTGTTACTATTACTTGATTGTGCAAGTTTTAAATTTGCATTACATACAGTGCTACTTCTCCCTGGTAAGAATAAGGCAAGTTGTTCTGTGTAATTGTGCAAAAATCTGACAGCAAACACTGGAGCACAAAAAGAAGCCACATTCTTAGGAAATTTTCTTGCATTAACCTTATGCTTTCGCAATCACTCCCCTATTGTTATAACATGAGGGATGGACTTGAGTTGAGAGCTAGCCTCTTGGGGGAAGACCAGATTGACAGCTAGGAATGCTTGAGGGGAGGGGTGGCAGATACAGTTGTTGTGGCAGGGCGGGAAACAGCACATGCTGAAGGCTACATGGTGATGTGAATTGGGAGGGGCTGATTTGGATGGAGGAAGGAGACACCGTAGAGTGGAGGGCACAGGAACTGTGGTTTACCTGAGATTAAAGCCAGGACGATTACAGGAGTGGAGGATCTGTTGTACGGATAACTCCCAACCACGCAGTTCAAAGAACCTGGTGAAGGAGGGAAGGATCTAGATGGCTTGGGTTGTGAAGCAGCCACTGAAAATGAACATGTTGCACTCAGCTGCATGTTGTGCCACCAGGTGGTCAACTTTGTTCTTGAAAACAGTTTGGTGATGGCCATCATCTTTGTGGACACCTGTGTGATAGTATACCAACATTAAACACTGTGCAGTGTTTGCAGGAGAGTTGGTATATGACATGGTTGCTATCACAGCTGGCCCGGGGTAGGACTGGAGTAGGTGGTGCTGGATTGGGCAGGTCTTGCACCATGGTATTCCATGGGGATGATGATGCCTGTGACAAGAGATTCGGAGTTGGAGTGGCATAGGGATGGACTAGGATGTTACGTAGGTTGGCTGGATGACGGAATACCAATTTAGGAGGGGTGGGAATGGTCTCGGGAAGGATGTCCCTCACTTCAGGACAGTATGCGAGATAAAGGCCTACTGAAGGATGTGGGTCAGTGGTTCCAGTCCAGGGTGAGATTAGGTGACAAGGCGGACACTCCTTTCTAGCCGATTTTTTGGGGGTGGTGGGGCAAATGGGGACATGTGAGTATATGGTACAGGAAATCTGTTTGTGGACTGGGTTTAGATAGTATAACCTGTCGGTGAAGGCTTTTCTGAGGCCTTCAGCATACTGGGCAAGGGAGTTCTCATCACTGCAGATACGCCATCCATGGGTGGCTAGGCTGTACGGGAGGGATCTTTTGGTGTAGAAGGGTTATTTTTCTCCCACAGAAGAAACTTCCACTCTTGATGACACCACCACCTCCAACCAACTGCCCAAAGCTTAGCCGCTCAAGTCACTGATACTAACCACTTTCTTCACCTACTTTTGACCATCCACACCCCACTACCACCTGGAACCCTGTTCATTATTGTTGATGCCATCTCCCAATACATCAACAGCCCTCACCAACTACATGTTGACCAACAACTACTTTTTCTTTGAAGGAAAGATTCACAAAGAAATCCATGGATACTGATCACTCCAAAAATATCATACTGCTGACTCTAACAAGATCAAATATGCCTAGAAGTTCATATGAAGATAAGAGAGCAAAGCTACTTGAATAGAATCTTTGCCTTGAGTAAGATAAGAAATGATAAATGTCTAAAAAGTGAACAGCAATTAGTGGCGAGATGGCATTTCAAATTTTGACAGGACATTTGGGACATTATGAATTACCATTTCTTGTACAATGTACAGTTTTATTTCAAATATTTAGAAAAGAAACTAAATGGATGTTAAGAGCACTGAAATGGCTGAGATCCTATGGGAAATACCAAATATCCTACCGGAAGGTGCAAAAATAGCAATGTATAGACTAATAAGATATTCTAGAAGAGACATATCTAAAAATCTTGTTTAGGTTACAGGAGTTGTTAGCCTTAAAAAGAATAAAGGTACATAAATACAAATTTCAGTTACCTCGTAAGTTTACCACAGAATGATAAAAAATTAATGTAAATCCCTCAAAACAACAAATTAGCATTTAGAAATATGAAGTGACACGAGAAGTAATCTTGAGCCTCAAAATTATTACTCAAGACAGAGAAAAGTACATAAACACTTTTTAGCACTGTAAGCTGGGATATCCTCCAAGGCTTTCCATAAAGATGTTCAGGAATGACAAGAATGCCTTGGTTGCCTCCACATTCAGGTAAATCGCTGGGGTGTTCATATGTCCCCATTGCTCACACCAAAGAGGGAGTTTGTCAAAATGAAAGCGCCTGGCAGAAACATAAATGGCAAGCCGTACAACACATTGTGATAATCAAATAACACAAAACTTGTGCTAGAAAATGAAAAATTCTAGAAACTTCATTTAAAAAGCTGAAAGAGTAGATAGTACACACTGCAACAATAAACATTATGAATATAAGGAAATAATTTCTCACTCTGCCAATGGTTTTCTGGTCAGAATGCATTTATATTTAAAGGTACTCTCCTTTTAGCACAAGTCTCACTTCAGTTTTTTTCAGTGAAGTACAATTCTGAAAATTTGGTAAAATATCCATTTATAGCTACTACAGCCTTTTAATTACACTCATAACCCAAAACTATTACCAAGGTCCTGATGTCAGCTGACAGTGTGCATAGTTTACATTATTCCATAATGTGTGTGTAGTGACTGGTATTGAGATATGAGCAATGTAGCACACTAACTTTTTATGTTCTTATTTTACCCATAATGGTTAGTAAACACTGCAGCTGCTTTTGTAAATTACATGGTACGACATACTGCCAAAATGGCCAGTTGCAGTATTTCCTACAGTGTTATTTTATTTTATTCATTGAACAACCTCTCTGTAAGAATGTATCACCGGATCAGTATTGTACACTGGGGGGGAAGCAGCATTAGGTAGCCTGGCCTTGTAATTGGGAGGATGGAGGCTACAATCTGCATCTGACCATCCTGACTTAAGTTTTCTGTCATTTTAGGTAAATTTCAGGCAGATGCAAGAATATTTCCTACTATAAGGCCATGGTCAACAACCTGCCCCAATCTTCTGAAACTTATCTGTAATTATTTATATGCCCATATATATGAATTATGTTTCTTGTTCATAAAAGGTAGTACGACTAGTCCAACGTCCACCTAAAAGTGACTGACTGGGGAATAAATTACTACTACTACTACTACTACTACTACTTCTACAAATTTGATGAGCAGAGTGGATGATATTACAGCAGCTTTGTTCGCAGATGCATTGGATTGACAATGTCTTGTCAGTATTGGCCTATATTCATGAGCTTTCTCACTCAATTCATACAGGAAATTTTTCTTATACTAGCTAATCAGTAAGAATAATCCCTGTTACATCCCAAAAAATAATGACCATAAGCTTTTGGCGCATACTATCTGACCAGAAGTATCTGGACATCAATATGGGATGTGCCAATCCATCGCCTTTTTGACAGCTTTAACTCTGCAGGGGACACTTTCAATGAGATGTCCAAATGTCTGTGGAACATGGCAGGTCATTCCTCCTCAAGAGCTGATACCAGAGAAAGACGGTGGGGTCCGGAGTGAAGCCAATGTTCTGAGTCATGCCAAAGGCATTTTATTCGGTTCAGGTCATGCAGGTCTGGGCATGCAAGCCTATTTCAAGAATGTTATTGTATACACATTATTGCCTCACAGATGTTGCTTTATGACACGAAGCACCAACATATTGATACAATCAATCATTGTCTCTGAACTGCTTCTCTACTTTTCACAGTACAAAATGCTGTAAAATGTGTTCATATCCTTCCTCACTTAGCATTTCCTTAACTGCAACACATGGACCACATCTTGACCATTAAAAACACCCCCATGCCATAAACATCTCCTCCTTACACGTTAGCTGGTAACATTTTTCCAGGCATGTGCCAAATTCAAACCCTGCCATCAAACTGCCACATGATATAATGTGATTCATAACTTCAAATCACTCATTTCCAGTCATTCGTTGTGCTGTGGCGTCGCTCTTTACACCACATCAAGTGTCACTTAGCACTGACTACACAAATGTCTGGCTTACAAGGAGCTCCTCGACCACCATATCTATTCATTCTCTTTAACACGTTATGCACAATCATTATGCTAGCAGGATTGCTGGTAGAACATCAGAACTCATGAGAGATTCCTTCTGCTGATTTCACCTGATTCTTTACAGCCACCCTCCACAAAGCTCAACTGTCCCTGTCCATCAGTTCATGAGGTCTGCCTGGTCTTGGTTTGGCAGTGGTTGTTCTTTCCACATTTCTGTTTTACAATCACGTCACCAACAGTTGACCTGGACAGTTTTAGAAGGGTCGAAAGTTCTCCAATGATTATCCATGTTCAAAGTCAGTGAGCTCTCCTGACTGGCATTCTGCTGTTCCTGCTTCTTTACTGACAAACCAAGACTCCATACCTCCTTTTATACTGGCAGGTCTACCTTTTATGACATCTGGTGGTCAATTTTGCATTTCATGTGAGCATCTGGATACTTTTAACAGATAGTCTATGGCTGCCTTTCTTAGAGCCAGGCAGCCAGCTTTCACCAATTGTTTTGCATGCTGGTTCATTTCTGATACAAAACATACACAGAAGTTTCTTTTTAACAGTCCAAACATAGGTGAGAAAATTTGACTTGTTTGTTTGCAGTCATCAATGAACAAATGTTGTACCCACCACATGGAAAACTTTCACACAATTAATTACTCAGGTAAAATGTAGCATACTCTCTAGTCAGATATGACCATCACATCATGTTTCACAGCATTAATCACCAAACATCGGACATCAAATGGCACACTCTGCAACAAAACTGTTCTTTGTTCGTTGTATAGGTGCATTTGTGTGCACATCATCATGGTATTTCCACAAAACTGCACCCATGTCAGTTCCAACTTGCAGATGGTTAGTAAAGCCTCATTCTACATAGGCTACTGAAATGGGAAAAATCTACTTTTCCTGTATTTTAATCATTACAGAAACACAATTTTCACAAATAAAATCTTATGTCCTACAATGAGATGTTCCCAGTAGTGGGATCGACGTTTTGCAACAACCTATATGATGGTGTATGTCAGGAAGCCACTGACCCTGGTGCGTCCTGCTTTACCAGTAACCAATGAAAAAGAAGATATCCTTTTCTCATTAAAATTACTTCCATCATTATTTTTCTTTAATTATTTGATTCATCAAATGTATTGTTTTTAAAAACCGCTATGTCATTTTAATTATCGTATTAACATTATTTGTCCTTATTTCTTCATTGGGCTCTAAATCATGATCGATTTGCAGTTAGCCATCACAAATCAGTTCTTTTTTATTTCTCATTTTATGTTTCCTCTTGCATTTGTTCCATGTGTGTGTGTGCAGCATTTAAAATGTGCAACAACATAAATTCATCAACCAACAAATGTCATGACAAAAGAATGGAGGATTTTGATGAAGAAATGTCATGAATGGCTTATGCTATGCATAGTGTTTTAAATGTTTATACGACAACTAACACCCCCCCCCCCCCCCCGAAAAAAAATGTACATCCAATAAAGAAAAATAAATTTCTGTGACTGTTTCACAACAAAATGAATACTGATAACTATTTTGTTGTTGTTGCCAAGTTACTTGATTGTTATTTTTAAACAACCAAATATTATGATATAAAAATTTCTAAAAATAATTAAAGCCAGGTGGACAAAGATTACAAATGTAAAAAAGAATGGCAGGAAGCCAATAAGAGAACAAACAAGAAAGTTAATGTGATGTTTAAAATGATGTGGCAAAGGATTACGAATTTTAAAAGCATTACATTTGAACCAAATACAGAAGAAAAAATAACAATGGAAGTCATTTCAAAAACAAAACACCTTGAAGGAATGTGACAGGATTTGAACCCACCACTTTCGGTTTACCAGTCTAGTGTGATATCCAGTATATTATGATGGCAGTCATAAGAATTGTGTTAATTATAATGCTGTAGAGCAGCAGGCTTAATTTTTTTTGACATTTACTCATGAACAAGGACCCATCAAGGTGTATGGCTTTAGGATGGGATACTTGGTATCCTAACCTACACCACCATGTAAATGGCTGTGAAAGTCAATCCCACCACTAGGAATCTCTCCTCACTAGTATGAGAAATATATTCAGTTTCTTAGTTGCCATGTTTCCTTCCTTGCTTTGATAATACACATTCTTGTTTCTCAAACTTTTAGTGTTTGGTAAACACCAGATTTCCTCCTTCTTTAGTACTGTTTGCTGATAAGCAATGAGGAGGGGTGGGAAGAACGTAGCCTTTCAGTACTCTTCTTTAAATCAGTTCACAACCATTTTCTCTAACACACAAACTTTTATATTTCCTTGATATGTACACATAATAAATTTCCCTACCATACATAATAAATTTCCCTACAATTCATATGACAAAATGAATTCATAAATGTGTTACTAAAATTATAAGACAACAATAGGGCCCATACAAAATTGTAATAGAGTTGCATAGGGAATTTAATTGGACACTCTGACTGAAGAAAGACATCTTTCTTGCAAAACCTTTCTATATAAATTTAGAGAAGCAGTGTTTTAGAAAGACTGTACAAAAGTTATATGCCTGCATAAGACATCTAATTTAGGAACTATGAGATTAAGGTAAGAGAGATTAAGGTAAGAGAGATTAAGATCAAGATCATGGAATACAGGCAGCACTTTTCCCCTAGCTACATATGAGAACAGATTGGTCATTCTATAGAATGGTGATAAATTTATTTTCTTCAACATAATTTGGCAAAAGTCACCAGGCCATTTCACTCTCCATGCATGTCACTGGGATGAAACCAAACCATGACCAATTAATCACACTTCGAGTACAATATTTTCAAAAACAAAGTATCATAGTACACACGTCAATCCTTTTACTATATTGCAACAATACCAGAGAAGGAAAGTTGCTACTCACCATATAGCGGAGATACTGAGTCGCGATCAGCACAACAAAAAGATTCACACAACTTTCGGCCATTAAGGCCTTTGTCAGCAGTAGACATACACACGCACATGTGCACACACGCATTCACGCAATGCGTGCGTGTGCGTGTACTGCTGAAGAAAGGTCTTAACAACCAAAAGCTATAATTGTGTGAATCTTTTTGTTGTGACTACTGTGACTCAGCATCTCCGCTATATGGTAAGCAGCAACTTTCCTTCTCTGGTATCGTTACATTCCATCCAGGATTTACCATTGTTTGACTTTTACTATACTGGACGAATGAAAACAAAAAGCGGTACAGAAATTATTTTACCTGGTTTTGGAGAAGGTTGATGCTGTTCTTCCATTGCCTTTTCAAAAAACTTCATCTTATCGCTCACAGAAGTTTTGTTAGCAACCTCATTGTTCACTGCCTAAAGAAACAAAACAGCAGCAAAATTATTAGCTAACAGTACAGTTTGCAAGAGAGTAACAATTATTCATGTACCTTCGTACAAAAGAAGGGCATTAGTTTTTAATAATACTCTGTTTAATAGCATGCTGAAAATTTGGAAGGAAATTCAGGGAGAAGGTGTCACGGGAGACGGCGATAAAGAGTAATGGAGGGTGGGAGGGAGACGATGTGTTAGGAGGAAGGGGGGAGATAAGAGACCAATGTTTATTTATAAGCATAAAGAAGATAAATAATCTCTTCATGACAAACAGCAAACAAAAGTAAGAACTTTTTAAATAAACCTCATTAATCAGTAACTAGTAAAGCTCAGTACAGAAGACTATTTTTATCAACTTGCTCCATGTGTTATCCAGTAGAAAGTACTTTGCCAAGCCATAGCAAAAATGGAGACCCACCTCAATGGCATCAGTCTTCTTGGATGAAAGGCGAGCATTAGGCTTTTTGCTGCGAGCAATGGGATCCAGCAAGTCCTCCACTGAGGAGAAGGCTTCACTGTCAACTCGTTCACTGTTATTGCTAGGAGGAAGTGTGGAATAGCGGCTGTATAAAGGCATAGAAGGATATGTCTGGTTAGGAAAAGTAGCTGGTTCACATTGCACTACAGAAGGAGTGTTTGGATGAGGGGATGTTTGGACATAAGAAGTGGAATTGTTTCTTCCAATTACAGAAGCAGCTGGAGTACTATTGCTTGTCTGTTGGGATAACGTAGCATAATGCAGAGTGGCACCTTGACCAAGACCAGGCGAGCTAGGGCCCATGCGAGGAAGGGTAGTAGTGGAGATAGCATCAGACTTCTGGACCAGCTGAATAAACCAATACCAGAAATAAAATAATTAATTCACTAGCTACTTTGAAAGAAGAGTATTACATACTACTCAAGACGCATGACAGTCAAAGTTTTATGTGCTGCAATTCATATTTGCCAGTAAGTAACAGCAATGGCCTGAAATGAACTGCAGAGCTTCAAAAGAAAATGTATGGCAAATCCTGCTGAACAGCATTGATGATAATTTGCTCATTAAAATAAATCTAAGGATATATAGACCATGTGAAACAAAAGCGGGACCATTCACTTTAGTAAAAAGTTAAAAAATTTGTATTTTAAAAAATCAAATGGAAAGAAAAGAAGAAAATAAACTTTAACTGACAGCCATCTTGAATTGTTAGTCAGACACTATTATGCATGTTGCAGGTACAGAAAAATGAAGAAAACCAATTAAACATCAAGAAGGAACAAATTTCAACACAAATTACAAGTGGATGGCAGGAACAGTGAAATGCAAGAGATAGTTTTGGTAATCTTTACACTTATTTTTTGAATCATGCACAAGCCTGAATAAGATGCAATTTTTCTCAAATTCATTGACAATAAAACTTACATATTTCAAACTGAAAGGTAAACTTAGTACAGTTACATTGCAAGTGTCTGTATCATCTATAATGAAATTGAATTAATATTTGGTAAGGGGTTGAAATGTTAGTGGCAAAAAAAAAAAGATAACATGTAGTAGAACTCTTAACACCATAAATCATCAAAAGGGGGATGATAAAAAAAATTTCAATATCATTATAATAATAATAATTATTATTAACAAGTTAGGATGTGGGTACAATAGCAAGAGGAGGCATGCTAAACAGATTGTCATGCTCAAAACTGTGCCAAAAATTTAAAATTGTACCAACCTTCTCAGTTCTACACATCTTCTGACGCAAAGACAACATTTGACCAAATGAAGAGAGAAATAGAACCAAATGAAGAGAGAAACTTAGTTTCATTCAGACATTATTTTCTTTACAGATGTATAGCATACGGCATAGAGAAAGCATTTTATTGAGTAGTATGCATGTATAACAACAAATATCGGCATTTTCTAATATATAATGAGGTTTTTATTTAATGAAAAACTACAAAACTAAATAAAACTGTTAATCCCATTATTGTAAAACTAGAATTCTCAAGCCCTACTATTAATACATTCACTTAGAGAGCAGGTAATTATTTGCTTTGAGGTCCAATTTTCACTAACATGGACACTACAACTGTTAAATTAATCTTGGGTTTTGCAACTGTAACTCAGACAGACGGTATTGCCAGTGTAAAACATTAAGAAAAAGGCACTACTCTGTCCACATAAATATAACTGTAACAGATAATCTAAAATCACTAAATATACCTCGGCTCATGTCATGATCTTCTGCAATCTGCCCAAAATTGTAACATCTGTTTTAGTCATTTTCTGTTTCATTCTCTGTATAGAAAGGCAGACTTTACATCTGGAGCACTTATCATTTTTACAGTCCCGAATAAATATAGCAAAATTCGGCAAATTGTAGAGAAAGAAACAACAACAGTCAAAATCATGGTAAAAATGTTAGTAATCTACAAGAAGAAATAAAACAAAGCCAAGGATATTAAAATATTTGTTGATTTACTGAAGATTCAACCTAGCTCTATAGATGCCACTTAATTAACCCTAATTTCTCACATTCAGTCTCAGAATTTCAAAAGTCAAACACGCTTCAGTAAAAGATTTAACTTGGATTTATAAAGTGGGGAAACAGCTGTCACCTGAAGCAATAGTATCTAGCAGTGAAACTCATTTCCACATTACATGACTGAAAAATCTATTAAACTGTTATAAAAACTGAACAGAACAGAAAAGCAGAATAGTAATGATGCTTTGAGCTAATTGTGGACTGGGATGGCACAAATGTAGTGAATGTCAAATAATATTTTGTTCATATTATTTGCTTCTATTAGTTATCCACAAATTAAATGTGTCATGGCAATATAGATATTACCAGTTATGAAAACGAGAGAAATTATGATTGCTCCTGAACTAAACAAAATTAGATGGTACACAGAAGTAGTGGCTAGAAAGAATATAATGAGAAAGAACTATAACCATTTTATTGCATAGTACAGCACATTGTGTTCTTTATTATAAATGGCATAAAATGGCTTTTTATAATAGACAGGCATTCAACTTCTTTAATATGTTTATAGGTGGAAATGCACCAAGAAAGCTATGAAGGTATTGAACACAGGGTGACTGCCTTGGTGCTCATGTACCTTCAAAACAAATTCAGTTTCATGATTTCTCCCATCCTTGTAAACTTCATAACTTCGTATCCCCTTCATTTCTTTTCATAGAGAAACATAGAAGTACAATTTCTGAGAGTCAATTTAACTGCTAGAAATGTTTCACATAGCAACAATACTTGGGTTACTTTCACAATAACAGAATTAATCAAGTGGCCTAATGGCAACACTGGTAACTGCACTTATTTTATGATTTCACAATAAAGATGGAAAAATAATACTCAGAGCAATATCACATTGAAACTACAGAAAGTTAGATGGACAAGGCAGAATGGAAAACAAGGGGACAGGCAAAGGGGGAAAATGCACTGCTTAAATGTGCATGACAGGAAGTGGCATGTGCATTTGATTACCACTTGTAGCATTGCACGACAAAAATTTTATATTTGCCTCTAAGCAAAACAACTAACCTGTGCTCTTAGATTTCCTGAAATAGTTATTTGGCTTCATTACATGACACGAGAGACCGACAATATCAGGCAAACAGAAATAATTTAACACCCTGCCCTGCCCCCTCCTCCTCCTCCTCCTCCTTCTCTCTCTCTCTCTCTCTCTCTCTCTCTCTCTCTCTCTCTCTCTCTCTCACACACACACACACACACACACACACACACACACACACACACACACACACACAGTGAGCCTATTTAGTTCTTGAATGCTGTATTAAGTGTGTTACACAACAAAAAGAAGTTCTTCAAATGTTTTCTGTTTTATCAGTGTCACATAGATCTTGTGTGTATCATACACATTACAGTGCCTGAAAATGCAAGCCATCCATAGTTCACACTATGATACAACAAAAAATAGAATCGTAGAATAAAATATTTTAATGTTTTACAAAATGTATTGTCTTATAAACAATCAAATGACACTATGTCAGATGTTTAACAAAAAATATATATAATGAGGTACATTTGCATCCCACAGCCAATACAACAATAACATTCGAAACAAACAAACAATTACCAGCTAGTTAAACTTTTACACTTATCACCCATACTGACAACACCATAAAAATATCTACATAAAAGTGTTTAAAGGAGATAATATTAACTTTTGGTCTTGTGTAAAGTGATCCCACGAGTTAAGACGGACAATATAATAATAGCAACTATACAAACATCTTTGATCAATGAAGTCTTTTGCACTATATTATACAAAGTACATATGCTGCAACATACAAACAATATAAGTGGTTCTCCTCTCACTCAGGTTTTTGGCATGAGACATCCATTTATTTTTGGCAAACACAAACAAGTCAACAGACATTCACATAGTTTTAAACAATATATACAGTCTTAAGTCTGAGAGAACCACCAGCTCTCTTGTTTGCGTACTACTTTTGATATTACTGTTGATCTTACCATTATATAAAAATATATGAACCATTATGTTTCTGGTACACTAGAGCAAGCTGATAAGCCTGCACTCATTACATCATAAAAACACACACTCAGCATTATACCATTTTGATTCACTTATTAATAGAATGCACAAGTATACTTTAAAATCTGTATGTAAAAAAGGAGTCATATACAATTAAACTGAAATTCAGTAATTGTTACATATTGCTTAAGTTAGATAAAAACTAACATCTGTTGTATAAGAAAGTTAATTTTTTTCTTTTTTCTATACTAATCGAATAAGAGTGGGCAAGAATGTTGCAAAGAAGTACATTTGAGGAAGACTTGAAGAACATGATTTGCAAATGTAATGCAGAGTATTTCACATTATAATATACAATGAGAATGACAGGCATATAACAAACACTGATCAAACATCACACCACAGATTTATCTTTTTTTGGCAACAATGAACTGTTAAGACTCTCACATGTTCCATTTTTTCATCTATCATGTTAAAAATGTACCAATTTGAGGAATACTTTAAACTATGAAACTTTGTTCCAAGGGAAGAAAAATTAATGTAGTCCGGACAACACCAAAAGGTACAGATTTTTCATGTTTAAGTTTCTTGTGATCTCTATTGAAATGACTCAACATCGTACTAGGGGCTGACACCTTGTATCCCCAGACATGAATAATAGATCTTACCACAGTGGAGAGGTTTGTGAGCCTTAGTGATACAGATAGTCGAACTGTTGGTACAACGAGGTTGGGTGGGTGTTCGTGGAGATGCCAAACAAATATATGGTACCCAAATAAGGTCAACAGACTGCTCAGTAGATGCAGGGCCAAAGTCTGGACAAATGCCTAACATTGCCTTGCAACATTACCCAACATGATTTCTCTTTGTTGGTAAAGTGAAACAACAGCCATTAAATTCTCAGAGAATAAACAGCCATTAAATTCTCAGAGAATATGCAAACCTAATATATCATCTGATAATAAACACATCCTTCTGGGTAAAACACTGCAGAGTTAACATAGTCCCCCAATTCAGATCTCATCACTGTGACCACTCAGGGAAGCTGTCAGAAAAAAGAAGAAGAAGAAGAATTGGCAACCTACAGTTCAGTGCGTAGAATGTTATCAACATAAATTCAGTTGGATGTAATGCTAGTGTAGCTCTGATAATGAACAAAAAATATGAATGAAGGTGAACTACTATGAACAAGACAGTGAACAGATTAAAATGCCAATTTATTTATACACAAAGCCATTACCCAACACAGTATTAACAGAAATTTACTTTCTTGAGATGATGACTACATTCTTAAAAACTTGCAAGAAAATAAATTGTTAGGTACACAAAGGAGGCAAAAATTTCTTTGTGATGGGGTAGTGTGTGGAAATAGGAAAAAAATGAAAAATAATAAGAAAATGTGCAATGGGTGAAAAGGCGTAAAATGGGAAAGCACTTGTTTTCACAGAGCACAGCATAATCAACATAGAAACTTGTTTTGAAAATCATGCCAGAAAGATGTACAGATGGCAGAGACTGGAGAAACTGAAAAGTTTCAGATAGATAGGAAACAAGGTGTTAACTGCAAAACAATTCCAGGACTGGATGTGGATTCTGAACTTATTGTCTAGTTATGAAACACAGATTAAAGCTGATGAAATGGCAAAGAAGGTACAGAATTAAGAATTTGGGGCCTACATGAATTGAAACTACAGATTTTTGAGATATTCAAAGGGAGAATTAGGTAACAGACAAACTATAGAAATGGATAAATAGAAGATGAATGGGTAACTGTGAGAGATGAAACACTACAGCCAACAGACAAAGAAGTAGGAAACAAAACAAATAAATAGGAAACAAGACAAAGCTCAGCATATGAAACACAAGGTATTAAATTGAACTGATATCTATACTCCACGAGCCACTATATGGTTGTGGTGGAAGCTCCTTTGTGTATCATTGTCACTTCCCCCTTTTTCTGTTCTAGTCGTGAAAGGTTTGCAGCAAGAACAATTTCTGGTAATTTTATGTACATGGTCTTTTCATGAGACAGACTTAGGAGGAAGTAATGTATTGGTTGACTCTTCTAAGAACATACAATATCTTAACTTTAATTGTATACCAAACTGTGGTACAGAATGCCTCTCTTGCAGTGTCTGCCAGAGGAGTTTGCTAACATCTCCATCATACTTTAGTGCTTACTAAATTAACCTGTAATGAAATGTGTTACTCTTCTTTGACTCTTCACTATTACTTCTATCAATCTTATCTGGTACGGATTCCAGACTGATGAGCAATATTCAATTTGTTTTGTGACTACTTCCTTTGTTGATGGACTACATTTCCTGAGGATTCTTCCAATCAATCTCTGTCTGACATTTGGCTTACTCAAAATTAAATTTATGCTGGAAGTTAGAAGGAATATACAGAACTGATACATAAAGGAAAGATAGGGTTGAGGGTACAGATGAAGATGAGAAGAATGATACGACACAGCTAGAAGAATGTAACAACGAAAATTATCAATTTTTTTTTTTACAATATAATAATCTATCAATTAAATTATATTGCAAGAAGAATATGCCAGATTACTGAATAACCTGCAACAAAATGACACACATGAAGTAGACAACATTTCCTCAGAATTAATATGAGTTTTGGCAGAGCTAGCCATAACAAAACTATTCCACTTCATCCTCAATAGATATGAGACATGCAGAATACACCCAGACGTCAAAAAGAATGTAATAATAACAGTTTCAAAGAAGGTTCTGACAGCTGTGAATATGAATGAACAACCACATAATTAAGTCGGGGGAGCAAAACACTAATTTGAATTATTTATGGAAGAATGGTACAACTAGTAGAAAACAATGTACGTGAAATAGTTTGAAATCCAAAAAAAATGTAGAAATATGTAAAGCAACACTCACCCAACAACTTATCCTCCCAGACCACTCCAAGAACAACGAATCATTTGTATGAATAGAAAAAGCATCTGACACTCGTGATTGGAAAACACTCCTTGAAACTATTGAGGCAGCAAGTATAAAATACCGTATTTACTCGAATCTAAGCCGCACTCGAATCTAAGCCGCACCTGAAAAATGAGACTCAAAATCAAGGAAAAAAAAAATTTCCCGAATCTAAGCCGCACCTGAAATTTGAGACTCGAAATTCAAGGGGAGAGAAAAGTTTTAGGTCGCATCTCCGAACCTAAACAAAGTTGGTCCATTGAAATATGAGACACAATTAAGGGCGAATGAATGACGATGCAGCTACAGTAGTTTGGTTCAAGTTGTAACCTTAGCAGTTACGGTTTACCAGGTAGCCATTGCTATGCGTCAGGCGCTCCGTCCGTATTTGGACGGGTACCCTTCCTTTTTCACTTGCTTCGTCTGGTTTGAATTGATAGCTTACTTTTCTTTGATCTGATTAGCGCCGTTTTCTTTGTTATAGGTGTTTACGTCACTCAAAGCTGAAAATGCATTACTGTACTGTGTCATGCATTGTTTGTCGCATTCTGATCATGAGTGTTTACGGCCTGTCACCGCTCGCGGCATGGCTTGCTTTTGTGCGCGCTACCGCTGCTTAAAAAAAAAGACGACGAAGAAGAAGAGAGGAATCGTCTCATTAGCGAAACAATGGCAAGAGACTGCAATTTGTTGTTACTTACACTGCTGCTTTCTTTGATAATGATCAACAAGAACCAAATAATACACTGCGTATGATAGAATGTGTTCTGAACGAGAGTTTAGCGAAAATTTTTCTCCGTTTGAAAATCTTTGCAGGCGCCTCTTTAGTACATTGCATTCTGCACAAAAATTGGAGTCATCTTAGATTTAAAAATCTAGTCAATTGCTGTGCTTCATTTCTGACTGTATCACTATTAGGCATAAGAATAATACGAATATAAACATGACATGATATGTACATTCTTCCGCGTTTGCTGTTGTCTCACTGTAGTTTCGTAGTTTATTAGGCAGACAGGATTTAAATGAGATAGCAGCAAACACATAACAATACATGGCAAAATGTTTATATTCGTATTATTCTTATGGTAAAGAGAATACTGCATGTGATTCACAATTCATAGAAGTTCCTATTAGCAACCATCTCTTCTCACAGGTAGGAAAAAATTAAGAACGTAGAGTTGGCCATATTGACAAACATCCCAAACAGTCTTGCCAGTCCGATTTTCGTAGTACATTGAAATGCTGCTACATTCGAAGATGATCAATATGGAATTTGTATTTACTTCGTTGGATAATGTATGAAAATGCAGTGGTCGAAACTCGGGGCGGAGAAAAAAAAGCTCGTCTTCCACCTTTTTTTTTAAATTTATTTACTGACGCAGAGGATTTGGTGCCAGTATTTATCTTTGTGCCTACAAAGCATGTCTGTGTAGCGCTACATATATTCGACGGAATAAGTTAGTTGTGGCGGCACCCACCAACATTTTTCAGAACTTCCGCTTGCTTTGCACTCGATTCTAAGCCGCAGGCGGTTTTTTGGATTAAAAAAAAAAAAAACGGAAAAAAAGTGCGGCTTAGATTCGAGTAAATACGGTATAGCCAGTGAAAGGTCATCTACAATGCCATACACAAACTGAACTATAGCTGTAAAAGTCTAAGGACATGAATTGAGAAGGTAGTGAGTTAGGGTTGCTGTACATCCCCTATGATATTTAATTGACACATTATTAGAGATTAAAAGTACTTAGAGGACCAGATGCATGAGGGGTATCTTCAAATGAGGTTATAAGAAGAACATCAACGAAAGTAGAAAAAAATTTAATGCAGTACAGCTGAATTAAATTAGGCAGTGCTACAATAATTACACCTGGAAATCAGAAACTAAAAGCAGGAATTTAATGTTTCTATATGGGCAGCAAAATAACAGATGATGGTCAAATGGAGGATATGAAGTACAGACTGGTAACAAGAGAGGGGAAAATAGGTGTTTCTGGAAAAACGAGATTTATTCAAAATCTAAAGTAAATCTCAGTGTTATGCAGTCTCTTCTGTAGGGATTAGTTTGGAGTGTGAAAAGAATAAAGGGACTGAAACTGATACTACAGGACAATGTGGAAGATCAGATCAGTAGATCTAGTAACTAACAAAAAGTCATTGAATCAAATTGGGTGGAAAAGCCCTTTATGGGTCAATTTCACTTACAGTGCGGATAGGCTGACAGGAGACATTGTTAGTACAATTATCTTGATAACATGAGGGAGGAGTGTGAGGGACCTGTGGAAGATAAAAATAGTAGTGGAAGAACACGCTATGATCAAAGTAGGCCATTTCAAACTGATGTAAACTGTTGTAATTATGCATGGATAAACGAACTTTAACAGGACAGTGTTGGTGGCTGCATAAAACCAGTGTTCAAACAAAATATTGTTGCTGCTGCAATAAAAACAACAACAACAACAAACTGTGAACTTTCGAGTGGTCAAACTCCTGATGAATGTTCATTGGTACAAATTAGAGAACGTTAATTAACAAAACAAAGATAACGAACTATTGATGAAGTTATAAATACCGAAGTGTTAGATGATTTCTGAACAACATTCCATGGATTTATGACAGTTAGAATTCTACAGATAAGTGGTAGCCAAAATGGAAAAGATTTTTTTGAGGTGTGCCATGCATCAGCAATGGGACATAAGTTCCCTTTCAAATTTCTAAGCTGAAGTTATTCTGTTGCAGCCAGCATTATTCATAAATTATTAAACAATGCAGCTAGTGAAATGTAATACCAAACATTCTTATGAGGAAATCAATTCAACAGATTACTGTTTTTGATATTAGTTCACAAAAATAATATATAATGAGAGCACATTTATTTCCTTCATACTGGAAATGGAATGGAAATGACAGCTATGTTTCAGCAGTCAACAATTTTATATGTTGAAAGAGAATTACATTAAAGTCAGAGTATGAGAAGACCATTATTTAAAACTACAATAACATATATCATGCCATAAGAACATTTATGAAGTGTTTACCAGGTAACCATAAACATAACTAATTATACTGGGAAGAAGAAGCATTTGATGACAGTTGCATACTGAGGAATGTCATTCTGCAACAAGACTGATTCAAAATTTTAATTACACTGTTTCCAAATTTTAATTCATTTTCCTTAATCTCTGTCATCTTGCTACAAAAAATATCTAAAACAGATAAAAAAAGTCCTCCCAAGAGGTCATGATAACTTCCTTGCATCAGCCTTGCCCAACAAAGATGATGGTCCATCTAGTGACCTCAATACTGACATGATAAATTATAACTTTACTTCTTGCACTTTAAAAAATTGTCAATGGATCTTCCTTTTAGTACATTTCAATATTCTGCAAAAATAGCTATCCTGCAGTTCCTATGCACAGTTGACAAATTTGCTGAAATTCTTTCATTTAAGACAGCATTGATGGTTATAATTAACATCCTGCAGAAGAGATAATATAGAAAGTTTGTAAAGGAATTATAAAATTCTTCTAGAAAGAAAGCAAGAAGTGAGAGAGAGGACATGGAAATAATCAGTGATCACTTGACATAGTTTTTGTGCTATTTCATCATACTGCACCCTACATATGAATCAGTTTGGCATAATGTGGCTTTAATCAGTACACATTCACTTCACTGTAGAAATTATTTCCCAGTTATATACACATGTATGGAATGACCAAACAACTTTCAGCAATTTTAATATCCTTGATTCGTAGGAGATATTATTATGTAATGATGTTCATGAAATAAATAAAATTGCAAAATGATTTAAATTACAGTTGCTAATCAGAGTAAGTAACTGCTGTGTTTTTTTTTTTTTTTGTATATATAAACAGCAATCCCTCCAGTACAAAAAGAAAAAAAAAGAGGAATGTCTATTTACAATAGCTATGGTGCCACTGATACCATTACACCAAAGAGACTTATTGGATAACAGTTGTGTAGGCCAATCAAGAGAGCTGCAGGATAATTAAATCTGTACACAACACTGAGTCCAGTTTTTACCTAAACAGGTAAGATTTTGGATAGGATTTGTTCAACATAATTTCATTCCATTATTACGTCTTAAAAAATCTGACACTTTCATTTCACACGAAAACAAAGGAACCTTCGAAGTTAAATGTACTCAGTCTCCCGCAATCTGGTGCTATTCTCTTAAATGCACAGTGAAAAGTTCGTTGAGTCTGTAACAACTTACGAGAATTAGAATGAACCCAACAGCCACATGTTTAACACATTCTCGTAGCACTTTCTGATTTCAAAACACTAGAAGTTCACAAATGTAAAAGTACAATTACCTCATCGGAGGTATTTCACTGAAGTTCAATGCTAGAGAAGTGGTGAATTCTGGAATAAGCACAAAATTACAAGAGTACATAAAGTGTTTAATAGAATTTGACGGGAAAAAAATTACAACTGTGCAAAAAATGTGATCCTTTTTGAGTGTTCTAACAGCACTACATTTTAAAACGATATCTCAAACTGAAGCAATGAATGACAAGGACTTTAGGCCTTATCTTTTATAAAAATAAATAAATAAAAACAGAAACAAACATAATTTACATTCACAAATAACATGTTAAATTAAGAACATTTTGCACACTAAGGCAATTAGCGATGCAACACAAACATGCAACAGATAAAAACCAACAGAATGAGGTCAGGAATTATCAGCTCATCACACTGGAGGACATGCAATATCAACTAAATGTATAACAACAACAACAATGGTGTAAGTACTGAAGAAGTAATATTTACAGGTACCTGTGAGTGGAAATTGATAAAATTATTTACATTTTGTATAAAGTACTGAACATCATGTATAAATATAAAAGGCACGTATTTTGTTTCTTACATACAGAGTTATATATTGACAACATTCAACAGCCATGTTTGATTCATGACAAGATTATTTAAAATTCAGAACACTAGTCACAAGACAGCAACAAAAATGAAAATAAAAACATTTCTGGTAATCTTATGACCGGTCAAAATATTTCCTTGTTTCTATGTCACATGGTTTTACTAATGTTGGTAACAGTTAAATTACTCTCTGCATTGTGCTATTTCCTTATTTTATGGCAGAAGCATGTCTATAAAAATGAAAGCTTGTTTCCAGTCAAAACCCTCATGATAAGGCATGGCCAAAATATTTTAATTTCTGATACACAAAGCAAGTTTACAGAATACAACTTCACTTCAGACAGACAATCAGTTCTTTATCTTTACATTCAGTTCACAGAATAATGTGTGAAGAACCATAGAAACACACCCTGCAGTAAATTTCAGCTTAATTTGCCCACATTTTTTTTTTAATTCAAATGCATCCAGTCTTGACGGTTAGATAGTATAAGAAGTCAATGTTGCAACACTACCACCCTTTTTTATTTTGTTTTTGGAGGGGGAGGGGGAGGGGTATAGAAATGTGTAGTTTCCGAAGCAATGCACAGGCAAAAATGTACATAACAAGTCAACAATGAGCAATGTTTCAATTAAATGTTCTGTTAGTTAATGATACTGCTGTGAAGCATGCTATGATCATACATAATGGGCATACACACCATATTGTTCATGTGCAAACATGTGATTCTTCAACTTCTCTTGGCATAATTCATGATGAAATAGTTCATGGGAGAACAGCTGAATGCCAGTGTTCAACAGGCACAATATATCGGGAAGCAAACATGTTGCCATCACAGGAGTGCTAAGGAACTGACTGCTTAATAGCTGGTGTGGAGCTTTTATCTCCTCCCCGCTCCTCCTGCCAGTGCATTGTCATGTCCACCATTTGCACACAGGGACTTGTGCCTGTTGTGCCTCTGCTGTTGGTCCACGTCGTCGAAGTCAGTTCATTGTGGGATATTTCCTTCCCCTTCTTAATCTGACTAAGTACACATATTCAGGCCTTACCAAGGCTGTAGCCACTGCCACAAATGATTAGCAGTTTCTCTACTTGAATCTCAATATATTCGTTAATGACACAGTCCAAGGAGTTAAGATGTCAGCATTGTAAACTTAGTATGATAGTAATGTAATTCCAATAGGCAACATTCCACAACATCCGACTTGTTAGGCTGCTGCAGTATTGTGTACTGTATGTGTCAGACAGTTAACACTGTCAATGGTCATTGCAGAGAATACCAGTGGTATAGTAGACAGCAGGAACGCAGTTAGTCAGCAGTCTCAGAAAACAGCCAATCGAAAAGACACAGAATGAATTAGAATCATACTAATGTTCTGAAACAGATGTCTAATTTCTGAGACTGTGTCATTAAGGAATCCACAGAGATCTGAGTAGGGGAACCACTAATCAACTGTGATAGTGATTACATCCTTAGTAAGGACGTAAATCCTTAGTAATCCCATAAAGAAGACAAAGGAGATATCCCACAACCACCTGACTTCAAACACAGACAGAGCAACCGTGGAGATGCTGCTGGCACTTATCCTAGGGTACTGACTGCTGATGGAGTGACATGTCAACAGATTGGGAGGGGTGGAGTGGGGGCGGGGGGAAGGCTTAAAGGCCCACACCAGCTTCTAGGCAGCCAGTTCATCAATGGTCCAGTTGATGGCAATGTGGTCACTTGCTGAAATGTTGTGACTGTTGGCTACTGACATGCAGATCTTTACCCATGGTCGGCCTTTGTCATATGCAAATACTCTTGTATGTGTAACTGATTTGATAATATTTTAGGAGAAACCAACCACTCCCTCCCCCCCAATACACACACACACACACACACACACACACACACACACACACACACACACACACACTCTCACACTTTTTGTGGGTGCGCCTGTAGACAAAACAATACTTTCCCTTTTTGGTGAGTGGGCTCCTTTCCTCCTAAAGTGTTTACATTCTACCAGAAGTTTCCTATAAAATGAACTAATTTCATTTTTCAGTCATCGTCTCCTGCAAATGGAAACATGTCTGTAAACTATATTAAAGGAAAAAAAGAGAGCTGCTGATTTTTGTGAGTGAAGTTTTTCTCATTCCTCAGTGAACAGCACTGATTAATTGTTGTTTAGAAATCACCTACGTGCAGTTTCAGCAATTTTTTTTACTTTGCCAGAAGATGACAATACCAAAACTCTGCTTCAAAACAAAGATTTTACTTGTCTGGATTGACAAAGCAGTTGGTTCTTTGCACTATTCAGTACTGTACGTGACAACAATAAAATAAATATTCTCCTGTCTATGTTGTCAATATTTCTTGCTGAAGACAATGATTTTATAAATGTTGAAACCATGGTAAAGGTTTTTTTTTATATTTTTTTTATTTTTAAACCCTTCCATTTTGCAATTGATTGGCTGTTAACTATTCCTACATGAATACTTCTACAAGAAGATTCTCTGAATGGCAGCAGCTCCAATTCAGCTAAGTACCATACAAGTGCTTCACAGTTTCATTAAAAAAGTAAGAATCAGTAATTCAAGAAGCCGCTGGACTCAGAGAATCTAAGTAACCACAAATTCAGTACCCATCTCCTAACGTTCTGCACTCTCCCTTCTCAGAAAAAAAAGATTTAAAGCTAAAAAAATGACATTTGTTTTGACAGAAAATTAAGCTTGTGTGACTGAAAAGTGCCTGTAAGGATAAATAAAAGCACAGAAATTAATTCCAATAGGCACTGGTCAGTAAAAACAGTCTGAACCAAAATCACAGCAACTTCAATAAAATTTATAGGGGGAGGAGGACATTAGTGTGTAATGTCCCATCAACACTGAGGTCAGTAGATACTGAGTACAGGCTCGGATTAGGGAAGGATGGAGATGGAAAGCTGTCATGCCCTTTTGAAGCAACCACCCCAACAATTTCCTTAAGAGATTTAGGGAAATCACAGAAGCCTAAATCAGGACAGCCAGAGAAAGGTTTAAACCATCGTCCTTCCACATGCCAGTCCAGTGTGCTAACCACTACCGTACCCCGCTCAGAGTAATACAATTTATCAGATGTGTATCTGTGATATGTTAGAGTAATTTGGGTCAAATACATATAATAATAATAGTTATTGTTATTATTATTATTATTATTATTATTGTAACTAGTAATAATAAAAAATAAGCTCTAAGTTTAGGCATTTGGCAACTACAGACGCACAAGTATTTTGGAGCATATGCTGAATTGTAACTTCTGAAAGACGTTAATAAGGAAATTCTCTTTCAAACATCCTTTATGTACAAGGATCATTTATAAAATAATTATGCACAAAAATAATGCCAATAATGATTATATACAGAAAATCTTTCAAATTTTGGGATTACATATCCCTTGTTCTTAGATGTATTTACAATATTATTTCACAGCAACAGGGTGTGATAAAAGTCCAAAATAGTTTAATGACGTGACTCAATACAGCTGTGAGGAATTTGATGAACAGCTTGTTTGCCATCAGCTGTACAAATCTATTATTTATTTTCTACCAGTTTTTGTAGTACCAATCATCTTCATAGGAAGAAAACAGCTGTACATTGTATGGATAAATTATTCAACTTTCCACTGGATAAAATGAAAACCACGGGACTCATAGAATATTTACAGAGCCATGTTTCCAATGCCAGCACAAAACTGACTTACTATGATTAAACAGAACAATCATTAAGGTGTTAACAAGAGTCCTCATGTTACAACATTTATGATAGTTCTGATTAATCATAATTACGTCAATTTTGTGCTGGTTTCGAAATCATGGCCTGATATGTATGGTTTTGAAAATATTTTATGAATTTGTTCATTTTCAAATCGTCCAGCAGAAAGTTAAATTGCATATCCATCCAATGTACAGCTTTTTTTTCCTCCTGTGAAGATGGTTGCTATGACCAAAACCAGTAGAAAATGAATAATAAATTTTTACAGCTGATGGCAAATGTGCAATTCTTCAAAAACCCAAAATAAATATGAAGCTGTCACAAACAATTATGATCATACATTTCTAATGTGTGAAACACACATTTATTTTGAGTTGCAGTTTTCAACTTCTTAATAAACAACATTCTACAGGTAAAAATATGACTATCTTTACTGAATCACATTACACATACTGTCAGACGGTTTTGTTACTTACACATGCAACTCACTTCAAAAATTCTTGATATCCCAGTATTATACTTTTAGGACAGTCAAAAACAAATTTGCAATTTTACTAAAACACGTAAAGAGAGAGAAGGAATAAACTAATTCATTTATCTGGTGTTTTGATAGATATTTGCAATTTGGTTTGTGTAAATAATTAATGGAGGACAATCATATGATAACATACAGATGTGTTCATCTACAGATATTTGGGATTTTCATTTTCGACTGTCTCTCCCTGTTTTTGCTAAGTTTCTAGTTTATTTTATTGAACTAGATACACTCAAAACAATTTAGTCCATTACAAGACAATAACTTTACAATACTAATGATTACATCTCTAATTTGGAACTGCCAGGCTAGCAAAACATAAAGCACACAAATAAAAAATGGCATGCTCATGTTTTGTTAGTACCTACACAAAACCTTCGTAAGAAAACTGGCGTGTGTGTGTGTGTGCACACAATTTATTTATGCTACCTAGATTTCAGCAATCCAATTTGCTAATGTAATAAACCTGAGTCAACTGACTGTGCCCTACTGCAATATTAAAAGCAGAAAGATAGTGAAAGTACTGGATGGGTTGCAGTGACACAGTGATGAGCTAAGGCAGAGGTCTCCAAACTACAGCCTGCGGGCCGAAACCGGCTCGCGAGGGCCGGCAAACCGGCCCGCATTAGCTGGTTGGACATCCCCAGTATTCGGCCCGCCAAATATTTGAGGTGGTACCTATACTGCCAACAATTGAGTTTCGAGGTCTATCACGACCAATACAACGTGACATTGGCTCTGCTGCTCGCTACAAGACTACATAACTAAACTTATTGTTGCGCCGCTTGAAATAACAATGCGTTGACACACACTACCTCTGTTACGTCTTGCAGTAATAGTGTTGCTAACAATGATTTTGAGATTTCGTTAACTTTGCAGGACGCTTTCGTGAAGAATGTGCAGTGACATACTTTTTTGTCGGTGAAATTCACCAGAATAAAATATGCCCGAATTTTGGTCAGGTACGTCCACCAATCAAAATTATGTAATTAAATACAAATCGTAGTTCGTTTCAGTGCTAGCTATTCCCACAACCTTAGATTTTTGCGATTTCATCTTTCCTTTAGCCTTACATTACGGTGATCATGGAGTGCTAGGGTACTTTAATCCCACTAGGTAGATCTTGGCCCTTATGACTTCGTGGAGGAGTCAATGTGGCCCGCGGACTAAAAAGTCTGGAGACCCCTGAGCTAAGGCATACAAGGAAAGGGAACAATCATGAAAGAACAGAGACTATTTCAGAATTAAGGGTTCATTATTTTTACCTGTGGTCTTTTATATTAAGTATCATATCTGATGAAGCTATTAAAGCAAGTGAAGACAGTAGCATTCTCATTAACAATATCTAGCAGAGCCACAGTATTAGATGCACATGCGAAAAATTGGTTCATAGCAAATGCTAACTCCTAATCTAAAATACATCACATACCAGAATAAAACAAAAAGCAGCAGTGGCTAATTATATTGACAGAAGTAAAATTTACCTCCTCGCTCCCCTTCTTTCCTTCTTTCTATATGAAATATATCCATGTAATGAATTTATTTCTATGACTGTTGTGGAAAACTACTTTGTCAACAGTCCAAATGGTGGATGTTCGCTGTTGTTATCTAATGAGAATGAATGCAAAATACAATCTTTTTCTGTGGGTGAAGTGAATTCAATGTGCTTCTATCTTAATTAAAGCTTCCTGTTCAATGTTGAGACTTCACTGTTTTTTTTTTTTTTTCCATGGCTGAAGACTTATTTTATTAAATAATGGCAAAAGCATGGATCTTCTGACCATGTACCATACACCTACTGGGTTGGGACAAGTTTCCTCAAGTGAAATTCCCTCATATTTCCCCAATTTCCACAAAAAATTTAGCATTTTTCTCTGACAAATTCTGAGATCTCAAGGGTAAGTAAAACCAACAATGGAAAATCCAAAATGGAAAGTAACAATATTATGAAAAGGAAAGTAGCTACTCACCATATAGCAGATATGCTGAGTCAACAATAGACCCCACACACACACACACACACACACACACACACACACACACACACACACACACAAAACGCAACTAGTACACATGACTGCAGTCTCAGGCAACTGAAACCACACTGCAAGCAGCAGCACCAGTGCATGATTGGAGTGGCGACTGGGTGGGGGTAAGGAGGAGACTGTGGTGGTGAGGGGGAGAGATAGTATAGTGGGGGTGGCAGACAGTGGAGTGCTGCAGGTACGGATGGGCAGGGGAGAGGTGGGGAAGGGGGGGGGGGGGGGCGAGTAGCTGAAAAGGGGAGAAATAAAAATACTGGGTGTGGTGGTCGAATAACGGCTGTGTAGTGCTGAAATGGGAACAGGGAAGGGGTTGGATGGGTGAGGACAGTGACTAACAAAGGTTGAGGCTAGGAGGGTTACGGTAACATAGTGACATAGGGAAAGTTCCCACCTGCTCAATTCAGAAAGGCTGGTGTTGGTGGGAAGGATCCATATGGCACAGGCTGTGAAACAGTCATTGAAATGGCAGCGTGTTCAGCAACAGGGTGGTCCACTTGTTTCTTGGCCCTTTTGTCAGTGGCCATTCATGCAAACATACAGCTTGTTGGTTGTCATTCTTACATAGAATGCAGCACAGTGGTTGCAGCTTAGTTTGTAGATCACATGAATGGTTTCACAGGATGTGATGAAGCAAGCTGGGATAATTTTAATTCCCCTCTTGTTTTGCCATCTGCCTTTTTAAATTCATTTTTTCATGTTTAACTACTTACCATTAACACATGTAAATATAATCTGCATCTTCATGAAAGAGAAAGACTGGCCCTTAGTTTTAAATAATATAACACCAGATCTAATTTTGTGCTTAGTTTTAGGTATGTAAGTGTTTTTCCAATTCATTTTGTCTATTCCTAGTTAGTATCTTTTGTTATAGGGTGAAATCAGTAATTGTTTCTTAACATAAATTCCATTGTTGACATATAAACAAATATAAATCCCGTAATAATTATAAACATCTGGAAGACAAAATGCTAGTATTCTTAAAATATCTATTTGGCTTTAGTCAGAGAGGATGTTAGCAAAACCAACCCTTTATTAATTCCAAAGTAATTAGCAGATTTTTCAAAAGTATTGTTTGCATAACTATATATGTTAATTTTATGACTTAAACAAATAATTCAGCTTAACTCATGTAGTAGAAGAAACTGTGAAAACACAGAATTTTTCAATGTATTCAGTTAATTTAATGAGTTAAGTTTTAATTATAATTTCTGCAAATTAAACTTCGAACAATGTTTAGTTTGAATACCTATTATTGTGATGATTATAAGGGCCTGATTTTTGCCCACGAGACAGTCAGTTCACGGCCGAGTTTCAGACAAGGAACCTGTGTTGGTCAGAACAACAACAATGCTTCAACTTAATTGTGGAACAAGTGTTGAACAATTAGGCCATGTGTTAGAACAATGACAGTGTCTCCTCCATATGTACCAACACCAGCTTCTCCGAATTGTGCAGGTGGGAACTTTCCTTGCTATACATCCTACTTTCCCATAACCCTCCTGGCCTCAATCTTAAGAAGTCAATGTCCTCACCCATCCAGCCCTCTCCCTGTTCCCATTCCAGCACTACACAGTTGTCATTCCACCATCTCACCCAGTTTTTTTATTTCTCACCTCTGTCTGTTACTCTCCCTGCCCTCCATACCTGCAGCACTTCACAGTCCCTACCTGATCCATCCTCCTCCTTACCCCCACCCAGTTGCCACTCCCATCATGCACTGGTGCTGCTGCTCGCATTGTGGTTTCAGGTGCCTGAGACTGCAGTCATGTGTGCTAGGGGTGTGTGTGTGTGTGTGTGTGTGTGTGTGTGTGTGTGTGTGTGTGTGTGTCTTTTTGTTGTGCCTATCTGTGACTCAGCATCTCCGCTATGTGGTATGTTGCAACTTTCCTTTTCATAATATTTTTACAAGGGTAAATTAAGAATAAGTTACGGTACAAGAAACAATAGTGTAAACGAGAAAATATATGAAGAACTTGCAAGCAGATGGCGTTTCCTGGTGGGAGCTAAAATCTTAAGCACTGACACCAACGTCTTTTACAATGAATTTTTTTTTTAGGTGGAGAAAGCAAGCCAAATGGTATGTTTTTCATTAGGACCACTGATGTTATTTTATTTCAATAAAATGAAACACATTTGGAGATAAAAATACGTATTTCCTTGGAGTCACAAGACAGATTTAAAATACCTTCAATGATTTGAGAAATAATGTCAGGAAAAGGTAGGCCTCTTGAAAAAAGTATAAAGGCAGGGATGAACTGTGTACACCAACGCAGTAGATGACCGCCAATAAAATGTTGATTCTACTATGTTTGTTACTGTAAGTTATTACCCACGTGGTATATCTATTATTTTACAGGTATGTTGTGATTTTTCTTTTGAGAAATATATGAGTAATACCATACGAACTGCCTGCAACTGACACAATTTTCTTCTTCTTGCTGTCCTTACTTTCTAACACATAAAGTACTTATGAAGTGCCAAAATGTACTAGAACAAATAAAATGTCTATAAAAAGCTGCACTGTACAATGTACTTGCATTGAGACAGTCACAATTCCTGAAATCCATCGCCCACGGTCTCTGGCCTGCTGAGGAGCACCGCAGCCGTGGGTCCACGGCTAAAACCTGAAAATCCATTGCATTACTGCACACACAAACAGACCTGGCCTGCGGGCAGATCAGTGAGACTAGATCTGATGGGCAGTGCCTGTACATCAGGGGGAACCAAATGGCTTCAGACTGGTAGGCCCGATTCATTACAGATACCCACAGATATGGCCTGCAGTTTTGGCCCATTGCAGAAATCCACTCATGTGGCCAGCTATTCATGAGCCACATGCAGTATGTTGGTGAAACGAGACCATGGTCATCAGTTCTTGCAGCAAATAACTTGTTCAAATACACTGAGGATCAGTAATGATGAGGACTGGTAGCAACTCATTGTAAAGATGATTGATGAGCCACAGACAGGCACGTAGAAAAGACAGTCACACTTCCACAACTAAATTTTCAGCCATAGCTTTTGACACAAAATGAGAGTACACACACATTCACACAATCACTCAGACAAGTCATGCACACATGACCACTGTCTCTGGCCTCTGTGCCTACAGTCTCTGAGAATCAGATCCAAACAAACCACTCCTCATGCCTCCCGGTGTCTCATCAGTAGCTGCTAGGCTAGCGGTAAGAGTGGTGGCAGCACTGACTGCAAGCTGAGGGGAGTGGTAGAAACGAGCGAAGCAGTAGTAATGAGGGAGTAGGGAAGCAGCGCGTGTACTCAGCTGCGCCCAGCCACCTGATGTGTTTGAAATTCCCTGATTTCCAAAATCTGTGGCAACCCCGATTTACCCTCCACCTTGTGGACATATCCAATAATAATAGTGGTTCCACTTTTTACTTCCAAGAATAGTTCTATTAACATGAGGGGAAAGAAACAAAGAGGGAAAGCCATGAACCAATTGACTCATATGTGTATACTGGGAAATCAACCAGACATTTTTGGTACAACATACAGCTGATACCCATTTTTCAAACCTACTAAAATGTCAATTTACACATTAGTATTTACATCCATACCTAGTCTATTTTCTGCAAGCAAATAGCTACTTACTTTTGTTATAAATACAGACATTACTTCTAAGGATAGTAAAAAAAATAAGTGTGTGCTATTCAGGAATGACTTTACATTCAGTGTTGCCAACTAGTAAATAAACAACAAAGATACCACAAATAGAATTAAAAGAATACTCTTTGTGAATCCACAGTAAAATAATTAACAAAGCAGTAACAATATCTGCATGCAGTACATAAAGAGGCAGAGGTATGGTTTAAGGTGAACTGCTCACTGTAATTAATACCAGTACTGATACAATAGTGTAAATAATTGCTTGTATTTATAATAGAAAATTTCATTAAGTAAATCCTTTAAAAACTTTTCATAATACAACTCCTATGACTCAGAAAGCATTTCCTACAATTAATTTGTGCCACTAATCTCAATGCCATTTGAAGCAAAATTTGCTTAAAAAAGATCAGTACATTCACAAATTTTCAGTTTCACAGCTACTGCAACAAAGAAAGGATTGATAAAACTCGAAAGTGCAGAACAATTTAGTTTACCCAGAAGAATAAACTTGAATACTTCAGTCCACTTTAAGAGATCAAACAACAATGTTGTGATGAACTGCAGCAATGTGTTATGAGCCAATGAATTACACAACATCCAACTTAGCTCCAAGAAACTACCAAGAAATCAGCATGTAGCTTTAGTTATTTCCTGGTGAAATACTAACAAATTGGCAGGTACAAAAAGGTAGAGGACAGTATGCCTAAGGAAAGACTACTGCAGAGAGTTGTACGAAACCAGTCTTTGAGCTGAAGAACACAACACCAAAACCTGTAGCAGCAGCAATAATAATAATTAAATCTGAGTAGATAGTTAAATGACAAGAGGACAAAGGAGACAAAACATAAATTAAATTACCGTTACCCCAACAGGACTTGAGGCAGCTTAGCTGATTATCCTCAAAGCACTCCCCCCCACTCTCTCTCTCTCTCTCTCTCTCTCTCTCTCTCTCTCTGTGTGTGTGTGTGTGTGTGTGTGTGTGTGTGTGTGTGTGTGTGTGTTTGTGTGTGTGTGTGTGTCTGTGTACTCTTGTATTTGATATAATAAGCCTGTATATAACATGACATAATATCTTACTGAAAATTTTTGTTTCTCAGATAGTGACAGCATCTATACATGTCCTACTTTAAAAAATGGCTCAAGATAAGAAGTAACAAGAATTTAAAACCAACCCAACGGAGTGTACAAATAGCTATTAATGTGCATTTGTATGTTCTATTTGCCATTGAAGGACTGGTGCTGTATAACTACCTAATGATAACTACCTTAAAATGGGAAAGATTTATATGTAAAAATAATAATGGAAATAACCTTCACAACTTACTGCCTGTCTCTAGCGCAGCAGCTTTCTTCTCCTATAATTTGCAATTTAAATACAAGTTTCAAGTCAGGTGGCAGTGAATAAATTAAAAGTATCAGGGATAAGTATGAAGATAACAGCATTCTGTGATGTTTATAATAAGTCAGAAAGAGATCTCAGTTCTAACAGTTTTAAATAACTATTTTAAAAAGCTCATTTGGATCGTATTAACAATTCCACAAAGTGCATCTATTATTTCTATCTCTGAAGTTTTATTTTTTAATTGCTATTAATTATGTTGCAGCTGGGTGGTACGAATGATTTAAATGCAACAAGAAAACACTGTATGCACATGCTAGTGATTCAAAAATTACTTTAAAGCCATGCTACATAAAGATAACTATGACTCTACTGAAGATTAAATGGATCATGTAGCTAGGCAAATGGATGATAGATGGCACAAGGAAATTCTTCGCAAGATTTCATGAGAGAAGAAAAAATTGAGATGACAACCCAATGGAAGATGGATAGATGACATTAAAGAACATGCATCATCATCATCATCATCAACCACAAAGACAAATGCACTTCTAGACACTTAATTTAAAACTTTTGAGCATGACAGTAAGCTTGCATGCCTCTTATACATAACGAAAAGTAGTCAAGTTCTAACTTACCGCTGTTGGCTGGGGGGCTAGTGTATGTTTGCTCATTACGATAGTGGTGGTCTTGAGATCCGATTTTGGTCCTCCAGGTGATTTTGGTGCTATCATTTCTGTTGGGCTTGATGGCTTGCTAACAAGCAGTCCTGCTGCTCTCACAACATCCAGAACCTGAAATGAGAATTTTTTAATATAATGTTAGAAAAATTCCCATTTGTTTCAAGTGAGTGGATAGGCACAAAGATGTGCACTTCTCATTCCATATTTTGGTTTCACCAGATTCAACAATACTACCAGCAGTATACATAACCATTAATTTGGGTGGTTATATTGTGAGTTAGTTGGAAAGAGGCATGATTTTCTGTACAGAATTTGTGGAAAGAATTTTACTTGTCTTTCCAATAATTTCCAAAACAAATGACTTAACCCCAAATGTGAAACCTAATACAAATTTGCACTGCTGTTGGTCCAAAATAAATAAATCTTTTTGTAAGTCACTGAAATATTGCATTTACACAACCATCTCCACTTCAGTCAGATGGCAAGGAAGAGACTGTAAATTTACACACATCTTTTGTTTTCTGTAAGCATCATACAGAGAGGTAATCAAAGCATGCAAGCCAGCCACCAGCCAGCCAGCCAGCATGCCAGCCCATCCTCCTTCCCTGTAAACCTTTTCCCTTCTTTCTTAATTTATTTGTTGACAGTTGACTGAGCGCGTCTGATAGCAAGAAGAAGGTGGTTTGTTACATTTATGTGGTTTTGTTTCCAGCTTTGTCTATAGGTACAGTTGGCTCTTTTCTTATATCTGTTGTACTAAAAGAAGTAACACTTGCTGCTGTGTTTTATTAAGTCATGAAGGCTCTCTGCAGTTAACATACATTCTGCAATAAGTAACTGAAGGAACACAGTGTCATTTACAGTAGTCTATATCTAAGGACCTTCTGACTTCAGAAGATGAGGAGGATCTTTCGTCAACTGAGCAGATAACATTAAGCGCAGAGAAAAGAACTCCATGGAAGTAGACACGGCTAAAATCCCTTGAACACATGAGCCTATCAAAGTATATTAATTTTGTAAGAGACATTTTATTGAAGCTAGAAAATCCATTATTTTCAAGACAAAAATGTCCATACTAAATGACAGGTGTTCATTACAGACATTTGTTGAGAATTTACAGGATATTTCCTGCTATCAGGCTTGTTACAGCACTGAGGTGACAGAAGTCATGGGATACCTCCTAATATCTTGTTGGACCTTTTTTTTTTGCTTGGTGTAGTGCAGCAAATGGATGTGGCATGGAGTCAACAAGTTGTTGGGAGTACCCTGAAGAAGCCTCTACAGCTATCTCTAATTGCAAAAGTGTTGCTGGTGCAGGATTCTGTGCAAAAATTGACCTCTCGATTATGTCATAAAAGTCTTCATTGGGGTTTGTGTCGGGCAATCTGGGTGACCAAACATTCACTAGAACTGCCCAGAACATTCTTCACACACACAATGCAAACAACTGTGGCCAGGTGACATGGAACACTGTCATCCATAAAAAGTCCATCATTGCTTAGGAACATGAAATCCATGAATGGCAGCAAATGGTCTCCAAGTAGCCAAACATAACCATTTCCAGTCAATGATAAGTACAGTCACACTAGACAACCCAGTGCATTCCATATAAATACAGCCCACACCATTCTGGAGTCACCACCAGCTTGCACTGTGTGTTGTTACCAAATTAGGTCCACGGCTTCATGGGGTCTGCACAACAGATGAACCCTACCATGTGCTCTTACCAACATAAATCTGGACTCATATGATCAGGCCACAATTTTCCAGTCATCTAGGGTCCAATCAATATGGTCATGAGCCCAGGAGAGGTGGTGCAGGCAATGTCATGCTGTTAATAAAGGCACTATCATCGGCTGTCTGCTGCCGTAGCCCACTTACATCAAATTTTGCCACACTGTCCTAATGGTGTGGGATCCTTACCAGGTGGGATTGACTGAGGACATCGAAAGGGTGCAAAAAAGGCAGCTCGTTTTGTATTATCACGTAATAGGGGAGAGTGTGTGGCAGATATGATACGCGAGTTGGGATGGAAGTCATTAAAGCAAAGACGTTTTTCGTCACGGCGAGATCTATTTACAAAATTTCAGTCACCAACTTTCTCTTCCGAATGCGAAAATATTTTGTTGAGCCCAACCTACATAGGTAGGAATGATCATCAAAATAAAATAAGAGAAATCAGAGCTCAAACAGAAAGGTTTAGGTGTTCGTTTTTCCCGTGCGCTGTTCAGGAGTGGAATGGTAGGGAGATAGTATGATTGTGGTTCGATGAACCCTCTGCCAAGCACTTAAATGTGAATTGCAGAGTAATCATGTAGATGTAGATGGTTATGTCTCTCATTGATTTCTACAGTCATTTCATGCAGTGTTGCTTGTAAGTTAACACTAATAACTCTACACAAACACTGTTGCTCTCAGTCATTAAGTGAATGCCATTGTCCACTGAGTTGTCTGTAGTGAGCAGTAATGCTTGAAAGTTGGTGTTCTCAGCACACACTTCACATTGTTGATCTCGGACTACTGAATTTCCTAACAGTATCCAAAACGGAATGGCCCATGCATCAAGCTCCAACTACCATTCCGCACGCAAATCTTAATTTCCATCGTGTGACCATAATCATGTGGGAAACATCTTCACATGAATCACCTGAGAACAAATGACAGTTCCGCCAATGCACTGCCCTTTTATACCTTGTGTATGCAATACTACCACCATCTGTATATGTGCAATCACTATCCCATGACTTGTGTCATCTCACTGTAAACAGGTTAAGGAGCAACAGTTGTGAGTTAGGATAAAATTAGCAAGGTGTATAAGGAATGAAGTAGAGGGATGGGGCCTGAAGGACAGATATAGTGGTGAGACCATGAACATGATGGATGTTAGTGAATAGGGAAATGGCGTCAACAGTGATGAGTATGGATCGAGGAAGTAATGGGGTTGGAATGGTGGAGAGTTGTTTAAGGAAGTGGTTGGTATCTTTGATGTGGGAGGTGGGATTACGGGCAATTGGTTGGAGGTGTTGGTCAATGAGGGCCAAAATTCTTTCAGATGGAAGTGGGTGCACGGGGCATCATAGGAATAAGGCGGAAATGGATTTGTGGGACAGGTTCTGAGAAGGGCCTAAGGTTCAACTCGCATCCTGTTTATGGGCCATCTAGAGAAAAACTTCCCAACCTTCAAAAACTCCCAACCCCTCCTAGTCTGGCTCAGGTTCATTGAAGATACTTCTTCATCTGAACACTGGGCCAAGGTACCCTACCTTCATTCCTTCACAACCTCAACACCTCTCCCACCCACTTCATCTGGTGCTCCTCCATCGAGTGTGCCCTTTTCCTGGACACAGACCATCCCATCTCTGAATGCTCAATCCACACTTCTGTCCACATTAAATCCACCAACCACTAACAGTATCTACATTTCGACAGTTGTCACCCCTTACTTACACACACACACACACACACACACACACACACACACACACAAAACTTTCCTATACAACCTGGCCAGTTGGGGAGAGCATATCTGCAGTGCAGTGACAAGAACACTCTTGCCCAATATCCTGAGGATCTCATCACAGACACGCACTACCCCCTGACCCAGTCCGCAAACAGATCTCCAACATCATTTCCCCTCACATGTCCAATCCTCATACCACCACCAAGAACTAGCTACAAAGTAGTGCCCCCTTCGTCACCCAGTACCACTGCATACTGGAATAACTGTATCACATCTTTCGTCATTGTTCTGATTACATATTAGCATGCCATGAAATGAAAGACATCCTACCCAACAAGATCGCCCCCCCCCCCCCCCTTCTGCCACAAAGTAGTGTTCTGTCGCCCATCCACAATCTCCGCATCATTGTAGTCCATCCTAGGCCACTCCCAATCCACCCATTCAGCACTTCCTATTCCAGTCCTGTCATATCCTTATACAACTCCATTAGAGACTGGGCCACCTATGAAAGCAGCTACATCAAATACCAGTTCTGTTGCAATCACTGCAAGTTTTTAATATTGGTGTGACAACCAACCAGCTCTCCACCTGTATGAAGGGCCACTGCCAAATTACGGCCAAGACCAAAGTAGTTCACCCTTTGGCGAACATACAGCTGAATGTACCATGGTTGATTTCAATGGTTGCTTCACTACCCAAGCCGTCTGGATATTCCCCTCCATCACCAGCTTTTCTGAACTGCACAGATGGGAGTTATCCTTACAACACATTCTCCACTGCTGAAATTATCATGGCCTCTACCGATAGTAACCTACTGTCCCCACAGCCTCCACCCTAAAGTTTCCACCCTCTGTCCTATCACCACATCCCCTATTCTCATTTCCGACCCTCTCTGTGTGCTGCCCTCTGCCAAATTTCCCACCTGTCTTTCCCCTTCCCCCCTCCTCTCATTTTTTGATTTCTCCCCCCCCCCCCCCCCTGCCCCACAGCCTCATGACACTGTGACTGTTGGCAACCTAGTCCCTTCATTCACCATCAAACAGCATTCTTCTCTCTTCTCCCCCCTCACCTGTACCCTACCATACCTTCCTCTGTCTTGCCACCTCCACATTGCTACTACCATTTTAAGTGACAGTTGCATTCCAGTACAAGCTGCCAGACAACAGTCATGTGTGTGTGAGGTGTGCTTGCTCCTCGGTGTGTGTGTGTGTGTGTGTGTGTGTGTGTGTGTGTGTGTGTGTGTGTGTTTTAATTCTGAAAGGCTTCAACTGAAAACTGAAATATTTCTAAAATTCCCTTTTCACTGTGGCTGTCTGCAACACAATATCTCCTCTGTGTAGTGAGAAGCAATCTATCCTTTCCATCTTACTGTTATGAGAATGAATAACAGGCACTATGTTAGCTTCTTTCCACACATGGTATTAGCATGTGATGAAAAGTGAAGATGGATGAAAAGGGAGGAAACAGTGAATAGTACTAGTAATATCTATTTGTCAATAAACCAGTTCAACAGATTTTAAAAATTGTATATTTTCCAGCACAATCACATAGAACTCCCACAAGAAATTACTGCTTTCAACATTCACTGGAATTTCAAAAAATCTGACATCTCTAGCGCAACTACAATGTCTTTCTTTTCCCCCCACAATTCAGTCCTGTTGCTCTATATGTTCGTGCATCTAATATTCAATGATGGTTATTCATTTTGTGGCAACAAATGTCATTTCCTTATGCTTTCAAACTTGGTTTCACCAAATAGTTGTAACACCAAGAGACCATTACTAAATTATGTAGGAAATGTCTTGTCACCTTTTGAGTTTATGTAGTATCTAACTACATAAAATCAAATGCAGCAACTGTTATGCTAAAAAAATTTCATTCTGTTTTACTAATGGTAATCTATTGTAACATTTGAACAGGAAAAATTATCAATGATGGCAGATAGCCCTCTATTTTCAGTGTGGAAGTGACATTTGATTCACCAAGATACACTACCACTCATTAATTTCAATACAATATTTATAACACAAATCAAACGTTATTTCTCACAAAATATATTAACTTCCACAAATGTAATAAAATCACAATCATTATATTTTACTTTCATCAAAGTATCCTCCTTTGGATTTAATGACTGCCTCACAAACTCAAGGCATGCAGTCCATAAGTTTTTGTAGGTATCGTGAATCTATATGATTCCACTCATCCTTAACAACATTCCAGAGATGTTCCTTGCTGTATATATTAACTTCCGTGATATGTCAGTCCACTCAATCCTAGACCATTTCAGTAGGCTTACAATCAGGGCTTTGGGACAGCCATACCATATAATTTAGTAATTTAGTACTTTCTGTTTTTCCTTTGATGCAATGCAGTTCATACAGCATGCCGACCAATGTTTGGTGTCATTATCCTGTTGTAAGGTGAACCCTTTCCCTATTAAGCACAATCCACATCGTATTGTACGATACTGAAGTATGCGATGGTACTCCTCCTGATCTTTACATCCTTCCATTTTCACAATGTTCCCAGCTCTATCTCCGGCAAAACATCCCCAAACCATAATAGAACCTCCACTGTAAGCAGAACACACTGCTGGGCTATCCTTTCCCCTACAAATCATTGAACAAATATTCTCCTTCTGGTTCCAAAAATCTCGAACTTCGATTCATCAGTGAGTAACACCTTCGTCCAATCTTCCGATGTCCAATTATGATGTTTTCTAGCCCATTCAAGTGTCTCCTGATTATTTATGGACCTTAGAAGGGTTTTCTTGCTGTGACACACCATTTCAAGCTGACTTCAGTCAGTCTCCTTTTTACAGTTGGAACAGAGATTGTTGGTGTGTTCATATCTACCAATTATGCACAAATTTGGAGCGCTGTTTTGAATCTATTTCTCTTACTGGTAATTCTGCTATATTTATCATCACTTAATTGTTTTACGAGGTTCACCTGGTCGTGGTATGTCCTTATTGGTACCTGTTGTCTTTTGGTGCTTAAAGGTGTATTGCACTCCCCCTATAGACACACTACACAATTTGGCGAACAGATAAAGCTGCTTGGCTAAGTGCTACAATTGCAGCATGTTTTTTTCTCTGGATATCTCTACTCACGGAGCCATACTAGTGACGTGCACACTCCAGTGTCATGCAGGAACTGACATGCAGGAACCACATGTTATGTATCGTAGCAATGCTTGCCGTTCGCTGCGGACATCACATTGCTACAGGGAACAACACAGGTGCACCAAATGCAACGTCCGGCGGTAAATAGGCATACCAGATAGGTATATAATGTTTATGTACACAACCTTGTTTGTTGGATACTATTGTATCTCGATGATCACAAACAAAAATCATTACGTGTACAACTGTTGTACTATTCCTTTGCTTCTTCAACTGTACCCACAGTATTAGACCTTATCTACAGATAACTAGATGTCATTTATTGTATGTACTGAAATTAATGAGCGGTAGTCAAAGTGTATCTTGTTTAAATTGATCACTCTTCCAACATACAATAAAGACTACCAAAGCTCCAAAACTGTCGAGATAAATACACAATACTTGGGATATGTAAAATCTGTGTATGAGAAGACAGGGGTAACAACATGTATTGTTAAAGGATACTAACAGATGCTGAAGACACAAGTACTTGTAAAGAAGTCACTGACAAATGTAGTAGTTTCAAAACTGAAAATTAATTGAAATGTGGATAATGAACTGCACATAATTGACTAGACAATTTAAAATGAGAACACAGTGAAAGCTTGCCAGCTTTCTTATTAGAAAGCTAATGGAATATGGTTCAGAAACCCGGAACAGATTTTCAATATTCCAGGGGAATGTTCAATTATAATAATAAGAACCTTTTCTGGTGTAGATTTCTCCCGCACATCATCCATTGAAACGACGGCATCATTGCTGTGGAGAAGAGCCAGCTCTTTCTCCTTTCTTTCCTGTTCTTCTCGTTCCCACTCCACCAGCTCCTGCTTCATTTCTTGTTCCTGCAATAACACTGATCCTTTGTACAAATTTTCAGACTTTCATTATATTAGCACTATTCAATTCAAACGGCCTGCAAAATTTTGGGAATTTACCAATCAAAGTACCTCTACAATAAATAATTAGAGATAAAAGTAGTGAGTAAACATGATACACCATCCTAAAACAATAACCCACAAACTCATTATGTAATTGTTTTAGCCAGCCCTGCATTTGTCTAAACCCATTATTGGATACTACAAAAACTTAAATTTGAATGGCTGGATGGAGATATATGAATCCTCATCCTTTCAAATACGAGTTCAGTGTCCTATTACGAAATTTAACACAGCCTCAACACCTTTCCTAACCCATTTCGTCTGATCCTTGTGATGAAGCCTCTCCAGTGACTGCACAAAAAGTTCTGTCTGTATGAAGCTCACCAACCATCAACAGTACCTTCACTTTAATTGTTGCTATCCCTTTCACACTAAAAAAGTCTCTCTCATATAGTCTGGCCAGCCCTGGTGGCCCATTTCCAATGTGTAGCGATTCCTTGCCTAGCATGTTGGATCTTTCTAAAGACTTCACAAACAGGCATTACCCTTCAAACATAGGCTGCCAATGGATATCCCACAACATATCCACGTATATGCCTAATTTTCCAACTACCTCCAAGAACCAGCTTTAAAGGAGCAATCACCCTTTCCCATGAGCATCCAATATCACCCTTGTCTTCATTAACAACCTTTTCTAGGGCTTCAAATACTTCTCATCAATCCAGAAATGAAAACAGTCTCTGCCACAATTTTTCTCATTTATCCCAATATTGAAGTGTGGTGCCCACACAATGCATTATAAATCCTTTTCCATCATTCTGCCGCCCCTGTTCCCATCTCCTTGCACAAGAGGCAGGACACGCTGCTGAACACAATGTTCTGAAATTCAATGGCTGCTTCACTACCTGTACCATCTGGGCAGCTCCCCCCCCCCCCCCCCCCCCCCCCCCTCCATAAAAAAAAATAAATAAATAAATAAAAAGCTTCTCTGAATTATGTAGATGAAAACTGAACTGTTCTCTTTACACCACCTTCTTTGGTCCAGCAATCCTCCTAGCTAGAATCTCTGCTTGGGCCTCTCCCTCCCCTCCCGCCCCTACCACTGCCATTTCAAAACTTGATTTATTCTACGAATAAAGACATTAGCCAATATCTTAGTAATGTTTTCATTCTTGTTTGTGCGTGTATCAAACACACAGTGCCTCAACTGTGTAGTGAGTTGCTCCTTTACTCCATCCAATGCGTGTTATAACCACAATTTTCCATTACCAAGATTATAAACAATGTTACTGCAGCTTAAGCTATTTAAGTTTAATTCACAAACTATTATCTGTATTTTTCATTGCAACATCATGTCATCCTAGCTTGCATCTTACATAATACTACTATAAGGTTTCATTTTATATACTAACGAGTCCAACAATTTCAAAATGTTTTTCCACTATTACATGCCTTGGTAAGATTTAGAACTGAACAATGATATCCTGTACACAAGCACAAAATTTTCTTTTATTTAAGAACATGGAAGAAGGCATAACACAATCAACACTACTACCAGTGGTAGTAGTTGCAGCATGGCAGCAATTTCATTATGAATTACATTTACTCTGGAACATAGATCATTCAAAATGAAGGATATAACCCAGAAAAAGAAGCAATGATACAGCTCAAAAATTAACCAACTGTATCATCAATTTGAATAAAAATGAGAGAAAGACACATGGACAGCAATGTACCTTACGTATTGTTGCTGAATCATCATCGTCTCTGTCGAGGCTTGACACACTGTGTGAAACTGACTTTGAATCCCTTGTGAGCTTGCCTTCTGCAAGAAGCCTATCAACTTCTGCTTTATCATAACCTACAACAAAAGGCAGGTCAAAATTAACAACAAAAGACAGGTCAAAACTAATTTGTATTGCAAAATGAAATAATGATCATGAGGAAATTCCTTTTAATGCTAAGAAAGTTAATTTTACTTTCTTCACTATTCTGTGATTAACAATATAGGGTCGTTTCCACAGAGGACAAAGAATTTGTTATGCACTAAGGGCAAAACAAAAACTCAGCATTACCCATACGAAAATGAGAAAGTCTCAAAACACATTGATGGAAATGGGTGGGGGGGGGGGGGGGGGGGGTGGGGGGGGGGAGGGGGGGAGACAAAGACGCATGAAGGAGTTGTGCGACATATAAAAATTTTGTGCCAGACATTTAACAGTGGTGCTAGTAGTGTCACTATGAGGAAGCAAATCAGATTCCCTTTAAATACATTTTGTAAAGGTTGTGAGCATTATCTGTCTTTTGAGATTGGACTTGGCAAGTTGATGTTAGTCAAGAACGCCTTTCGGACAACAAAGACGCCATTATCAACACCTCACTCTAAATGAGGTTGTGTTATAGGGCTACGAGAAGCCGGCTCCCCCTTCTTTGATACATCTAGATCTACATCTACATTTATACTTTGCAAGCCACCCAATGGTGTGTGGCGGAGGGCACTTTACGTGCCACTGTCATTACCTCCCTTTTCTGTTCCAGTCGCGTACGGTTCGCGGGAAGAACGACTGTCTGAAAGCCTCCGTGCGCGCTCGAATCTCTCTAATTTTACATTCGTGATCTCCTCGGGAGGTATAAGTAGGGGGAAGCAATATATTCGATAGCTCATCCAGAAACGCACCCTCTCGAAACCTTGCGAGCAAGCTACACCGCGATGCAGAGCGCCTCTCTTGCAGAGTCTGCCACTTGAGTTTGCTAAACATCTCCGTAACGCTATCACGCTTACCAAATAACCCTGTGACGAAACGCACCGCTCTTCTTTGGATCTTCTCTATCTCCTCCATCAACCCGATCTGGTACGGATCCCACACTGATGAGCAATACTCAAGTATAGGTCGAACGAGTGTTTCGTAAGCCACCTCCTTTGTTGATGGACTACATTTTCTAAGGACTCTCCCAATGAATCTCGACCGGGTACCCGCCTTACCAACAATTAATTTTATATGATCATTCCACTTCAAATCGTTCCGCACGCATACTCCCAGATATTTTTCAGAAGTAACTGCTACCAGTGTTTGTTCCGCTACCATGTAATCATACAATAAAGGATCCTTCTTTCTATGTATTCGCAATACATTACATTTGTCTATGTTAAGAGTCAGTTGCCACACTCTGCACCAAGTGCCTATCCGATGCAGATCTTCCTGCATTTCGCTACAATTTTCTAATGCTGCAACTTCTATGTATACTACAGCATCATCCGCGAAAAGCCGCATGGAACTTCCGACACTACCTACTAGGTCATTTATATATATTGTGAAAAGCAATGGTCCCATAACACTCCCCTGTGACACGCCAGAGGTTACTTTAACGTCTGTAGACGTCTCTCCATTGATAACAACATGCTGTGTTCTGTTTGCTAAAAACTCTTCAATCCAGCCACACAGCTGGTCTGATATTCCGTAGGCTCTTACTTTGTTTATCAGGCGACAGTGCGAACTGTATCGAACGCCTTCCGGAAGTCAAGGAAAATAGCATCTACCTGGGGGCCTGTATCTAATATTTTCGGGCTCTCATAAAGCGAGTTGGGTCTCATACAATCGCTGTTTCCGGAATCCATGTTGATTCCTACAGAGTAGATTCTAGGTTTCCAAAAACGACATGATACTCGAGCAAAAAACATGTTCTAAAATTCTACAACAGATCGACGTCAGAGATATAGGTCTATAGTTTTGCGCATCTGCTCGACGACCCTTCTTGAAGACTGGGACTACCTGTGCTCTTTTCCAATCATTTGGAACCTTCTGTTCCTCTAGAGACTTGTAGTACACGGCTGTTAGAAGTGGGGCAAGTTCTTTCGCGTACTCTGTGTAGAATTGAATTGGTATCCCGTCAGGTCCAGTGGACTTTCCTCTGTTGAGTGATTCCAGTTGCTTTTCTATTCCTTGGACACTTATTTCGATGTCAGCCATTTTTTCATTTGTGCGAGGATTTAGAGAAGGAACTGCAGTGTGGTCTTCCTCTGTGAAACAGCTTTGGAAAAAGGTGTTTAGTACTTCAGCTTTACGCGTGTCATCCTCTGTTTCAATGCCATCATCATCCCAGAGTGTCTGGATATGCTGTTTCCAGCCACTTACTGATTTAATGTAAGACCAGAACTTTCTAGGATTTTCTGTCAAGTCGGTACATAGAATTTTACTTTCGAATTCACTGAACGCTTCACGCATAGCCCTCCTTACGCTAATTTTGACATCGTTTAGCTTCTGTTGTCTGAGAGGTTTTGGCTGTGTGTAAACTTGCAGTGAAGCTCTCTCTGCTTTCGCAGTAGTTTCCTAATTTTATTGTTGAACCACGGTGGGTTTTTCCCGTCCCTCACAGTTTTACATGCTGGGCTCTGGCCTCTGAACATGACTGCTGGCAGCAGTGATCACGAGAATGGACGGTCACATGAAGACTGGGCTACAGGCAGCCGCACTGCACTATCGAGAGGGAAAATCATCATGTTCGGCATATGGCTCTGCTACAACATACTGCACCTGCAGCAGCAATATGAGCAGCAGTTGGCACCACAGTGACACAACAAACTGTTACAAATCAGTTCCTTCAAAGACAGCTCCAAGCCTGACACCCTGTAGAGTGCATTGCGCCAACCCCAAACATTTGCCAGTTGTGACTTCCGTGGTGTTAAGTGAAAGCTCTTTCAAGGGCAGGGTGGTGGTCTTTCTGATGAAAGCTGGACCTATCTTGGGGCCATTGATAGTTATGTGTTGGTTAGGAGGAGGCCATTTGCAGGCCTACAGCCAGCCTGTCTGCATGCTAGAAACACTGGACCTACACCTGGAATTATGGTCTATGGTGCACCTTTGTGTGAGAACAGAAGCATTCTCATCGTTATCCAACTGCAAATTTATACATTAAGCTGGTGATTCAATCTCTTGTGCTGCCATTCATGAACAGCATTCCATGGCGTGTTTTCCAACAAGATAATGCTAGTCCACATACCGCTGATGCAACCCAACAGGCTCTGAAAAGTGCTGACATGCTGCCTTGGTCTGCTCGATCATCAGGTCTGTCCCCAATTATGCAGGTATGGGACATCACCAGATGGCAACTCCGATATCATCCACAAACAGGATTAACATCCTCTACTCACCAACCAAGTGCAACAGGAATGGAGCTCCATACCACAAACCGATATACGGCATCTGTACAGCAGAATGCATGCACATTTGCATTCTTGCATTCAACATTCTGGCAGTTATACCGGTTATTAATGTACCAGCATTTCACATTTGCAATGGCTATCACGCACTTACATTAACCTGTGATCTTGCAATGTTAATCACTTAAATATGTTACCTAAGCAAATGTAGTCTTAAGTTTCATTACTCTACAGAATTATTTTTCAGTGGTGTGATTCTTTTCCATCATTTCACTTTGTGCTGAGAACAACAAGACAGTAATTAGCAAGTGACTTAACAAATATTGCTTATACTCAAGAGAAATAACAAAAATCAATGTTAGTACAGACACATTTAGACATTACAACCATAGAACAAGAAAGTAAAAAGAAACAATACTGCCAACATTTTTAAGCTGTATGTTCATACAAATTTTGTGAATTTAATATTACAATTTTTTCACTATAAGATTTTTAAGCACAATAGTAACCAAAGCAATTTGATAATAATAATAATTATTATTATTATAAATGAAATAACTCACCGAATAGTTTTCTACACACGTAATTGGTCTAGTTAAATTGAAATAAAACTTGGCAGGAGAAGTCTGAGTGACAACTATTTCTTAATGTACACTCCTGGAAATTGAAATAAGAACACCGTGAATTCATTGTCCCAGGAAGGGGAAACTTTATTGACACATTCCTGGGGTCAGATACATCACATGATCACACTGACAGAACCACAGGCACATAGACACAGGCAACAGAGCATACACAATGTCGGCACTAGTACAGTGTATATCCACCTTTCGCAGCAATGCAGGCTGCTATTCTCCCATGGAGACGATCGTAGAGATGCTGGATGTAGTCCTGTCGAACGGCTTGCCATGCCATTTCCACCTGGCGCCTCAGTTGGACCAGCGTTCGTGCTGGACGTGCAGACCGCGTGAGACGACGCTTCATCCAGTCCCAAACATGCTCAATGGGGGACAGATCCGGAGATCTTGCTGGCCAGGGTAGTTGACTTACACCTTCTAGAGCACGTTGGGTGGCACGGGATACATGCGGACGTGCATTGTCCTGTTGGAACAGCAAGTTCCCTTGCCGGTCTAGGAATGGTAGAACGATGGGTTCGATGACGGTTTGGATGTACCGTGCACTATTCAGTGTCCCCTCGACGATCACCAGTGGTGTACGGCCAGTGTAGGAGACCGCTCCCCACACCATGATGCCGGGTGTTGGCCCTGTGTGCCTCGGTCGTATGCAGTCCTGATTGTGGCGCTCACCTGCACGGCGCCTAACACGCATACGACCATCATTGGCACCAAGGCAGAAGCGACTCTCATCGCTGAAGACGACACGTCTCCATTCGTCCCTCCATTCACGCCTGTCGCGACACCACTGGAGGCGGGCTGCACGATGTTGGGGCGTGAGCGGAAGACGGCCTAACGGTGTGCGGGACCGTAGCCCAGCTTCATGGAGACGGTTGCGAATGGTCCTCGCCGATACCCCAGGAGCAACAGTGTCCCTAATTTGCTGGGAAGTGGCGGTGCGGTCCCCTACGGCACTGCGTAGGATCCTACGGTCTTGGCGTGCATCCGTGCGTCGCTGCGGTCCGGTCCCAGGTCGACGGGCACGTGCACCTTCCGCCGACTACTGGCGACAACATCGATGTACTGTGGAGACCTCACGCCCCACGTGTTGAGCAATTCGGCGGTACGTCCACCCGGCCTCCCGCATGCCCACTATACGCCCTCGCTCAAAGTCCGTCAACTGCACATACTGTTCACGTCCACGCTGTCGCGGCATGCTACCAGTGTTAAAGACTGCGATGGAGCTCCGTATGACACGGCAAACTGGCTGACACTGACGGCGGCGGTGCACAAATGCTGCGCAGCTAGCGCCATTCGACGGCCAACACCGCGGTTCCTGGTGTGTCCGCTGTGCCGTGCGTGTGATCATTGCTTGTACAGCCCTCTCGCAGTGTCCGGAGCAAGTATGGTGGGTCTGACACACCGGTGTCAATGTGTTCTTTTTTCCATTTCCAGGAGTGTAATTTATAACAACGCAATTCGCTTATTCCTTACTAACAATGAAACACCGTGATATTATGTATAATGAGACAATTGCACCTACCTTTACACACAACCATGTTTATTTCATTGCCACAGCTTCTAAGTACGTTCACAGCTTCCTGATGTGAAGCTCCAAGTAGTGATATCCCATTGACTTCCAACAGTCTCATACCAACCTGTACGGCAACATTAATCTCAATGTTATCTATCTTTCACTTCACTATTAAACACACCAGTGATGAAACACTGAAGCAAAGTCTAAAAATAGTTTACATGCTTTGCATTTTTGTCCTCCACTAAAAGGACAAAAGTGTGAGAAGAAATGGTGAGCCAAAATGAAAACAATGAGTTCGGTGATGCTCAGTACTTACTACAATACAGTAATGATGAAGGAAGTGTGTAAAATCAAAGTAAATACATTTATACAGTAAGGTTGTGAAGGCCAATTAACTGAAAGTTTTTGATTTTATCAATCAATTTCTTTTTAAGAGAGGAAACATGTCAGTGTCAGCTACAAAAAAATTTCTCTATGCACTGCAAGATAGTGTTAATTTGTTTTTAAAAATTTTATTTTACTAAATATCACATTTTTTAACAAATAAGAATACACTTCGTTTTCTATGTATATGCAAGGTGAATTGGAAACAATATTTTGTTCTATAACTGTAGCTGTTATTTTTTTTAAAAGTATGATCAGGTGTTAATGACAAACTTCACAATCAATGTCATACATCATGAAGCCATTATTATCTTGATTGCTGAATTTTCTTAAATAATAATAATAATAATAATAATAATAAGCAGAAACAGACTCATAGAAGATGATACCACAAATGCCTGAAGTGATAATTTTGCAACATGAAGTCACCCGAGCAATTAATTCTACGCACAATTGGAAAGCCCCTGGAAATGATAAAATAGCAAATTTCTGGCTAAAGAAGTTCACCTCAACACATTCACATCTAACTAAATTATTTAACAGACATTGCAGACTCATACACATTCCCTGATACACTTACACATGGAATAACTTATCTGAAACCTAAAATCAAGCACACACAGCAAACCCAGCTAAATATCGCCCCATAACATGCCTACCAACAATCTACAAAATATTAACTTCAGTCATTACACAGAAATTAATGACACATACAACAGAAAAAAATTATAAATGAAGAACAAAAAGGCTGCTGCAAAGGAGCACGAGGATGTAAAGAGCAACTGATAATAGATGCAGAGGTGACATATCAAGCTAAAACTAAACAAAGGTCGCTACACTACGCATACATTGATTACCAAAAAGCTTTTGATAGTGTACCCCACTCATGGTTACTACAGATATTAGAAATATACAAAGTAGATCCTAAATTGATACAGTTCCTAAAGATAGTAATGAAAAACTGGAAAACCACACTTAATATCCAAACAAATTCAGATAATATCACATCACAGCCAATATAGATTAAGCGTGGAATATACCAAGGAGACTCATTAAGTCCTTTATGGTTCTGTCTTGCTCTGAACCCACTATCCAACATGCTAAATAATACAAATTATTGATATAATATTACTGGAACATACCCACACAAAATCACCCATTTGCTATACATGGATGATCTAAAACTACTGGCACCACAACTCAACCAATTACTAAAGATAACAGAAGTATTCAGCAATGATATAAATATGGCTTTTGGAACAGACAAATGTAAGAAAAATAGCATAGTCAAGGGAAAACACACTAAACAAGAAGATTACATATTGAATAACCACAGTGACTCCATAGAAGTGATGGAAAAAACAGATGCCTATAAATATCTAGGATACAGACAAAAAATAGGAATAGATAATACAAATATTAAAGAAGAACTAAAAGAAAAATATAGACAAAGACTAACAAAAATACTGAAAAGAGAATTGACAGCAAGAAACAAGACAAAAGCTATAAATACTTATGCTATACCAATATTGACCTACTCATTTGGAGTAGTGAAATGGAGTAACACAGACCTAGAAGCACTCAATACACTTACACGATCACAATGCCACAAATATAGAATACATCACATACATTCAGCAACAGAAAGATTCACATTAAGCAGAAAGGAAGGAGGAAGGGGATTCATCGACATAAAAAACCTACATTATAGACAGGTAGACAATTTAAGAAAATTCTTTCTAAAACAAGCAAAAACTAGCAAAATACACAAAGCAATCACTCATATAAATACATCGGCTACACCACTGCAATTTCATAACCACTTCTACAACCCTTTAGATCACATAACATCAACAGATACGAAGAAAGTAAATTGGAAAAAGAAAACACTACATGGCAAGCACCCATATCATCTAACACAGCCACACATCGATCAAGACGCATCCAACACACGGCTAAGAAAAGGCAATATATACAGTGAGATTGAAGGATTCATGATTGCAATACAGGATCAAACAATAAACACCAGATATTACAGCAAGCCTATTATTAAAGATCCCAATACCACAACAGATAAATGCAGACTTTGCAAACAACAAATAGAAACAGTAGATCACATCACAAGTGGATGTACAATGCTAGCAAACACAGAATACCCCAGAAGACATGACAATGTAGCAAAAATAATACATCAACAACTTGCCATAAAACATAAACTAATAAAACAACACGTTCCCACATACAAGTATGCACCACAAAATGTACTGGAGAATGATGAATACAAATTATACTGGAACAGAACCATTATAACAGATAAAACACCACCACATAACAAACCTGACATCATACTCACCAATAAAAAGAAGAAATTAACACAACTAATAGAAATATCCATACCCAATACAACAAATATACAGAAGAAAACAGGAGAAAAAAATTGAAAAATACATCCAACTGGCTGAGGAAGTCAAGGACATGTGGCATCAGGATAAAGTTGACGTTATACCGATTATACTATCAACTACAGGAGTCATACCACACAATATCCACCAGTACATCAATGAAATACAGCTACATCCAAACGTATATATACAACTACAGAAATCCATAATTATTGATACGTGTTCAATAACCCGAAAGTTTCTAAATACAATGTAACATATACCATACAGTTAAAAGGAAGTCACGCTTGATGAAGGTCCACGTCACTTTCCATTTTTAACCAGACCTAAGGTCTGAGAAAAATAGAAATAATAATAATAATAATAATAATAATAATAATAATAATCTTTTACTACTACTGCAGCTACATTCTAATGAAGCACATTTCTGCTACTAATACATTTCACTGAAACAAAGTCTTAACATAGCAATTAATGAAGTAGTTCAAATAAGACCATGTCAAGATGGAAGTGTAGAAACTTGGCAAAACGGATATTACAGCACTTAAACTATCATTGAAAAATAGGTTGTGACAATTACTTTTAACACTGCATAATTAACCCAAAACTTGTTTCAATTGAATTTGTGTCAATGTTTAGTCAGTTGGCAACACCAGCATTGCTAAGGACATGTAGAGAAACTGAAGGTAGTACATAAATCTCTCAAAACGCCATGAACAACCATACAAAGTATACCACTGCAGGGTATATATTTAATGGTGATTAAGGTTGAAGGAATTATCACAAATAACGCAAAATGAACAAATAAGAGGGACAACATAAAGAAAATGAGATGGCAGAGGAAAGAGAATTACATGTGAGATTACATCTACATCTATAATTAGCAAGCCACCTTACAGTGTGTAGTGACGCGTACTTTGTGTAATACTATCACTTTCTACTATTCCTGTTCCAATCGCGAGTGGTTCACGGGAAGATAAGACTGCTGGTAAGCCTTCATGCAAACTAAGAGTCTCTCTAATGTTACCTCAATGGTCTTTTCATGAGATATACATAAGAGGAAGCAATTACTGGTTGACTCTTCTAGGAATGTTCATTCTTGGAATTTTAACAGTAAGTCACACAGTGATTCAGAACTCTTCTCTTCCAGTGTCTGCCACTGGAGTTGGCTGAGTATCTCAGTGATACTTTTGCACTTATTGAATGAAACTGTAACTAAAGGCACTGCTCTGATTTGGATCTTCTATTATGTTTCTTCTATCAATCATAGCTGGTACAGATCCCAGACTGACAAGCAATATTCAAATATCAGCGGAACATGGGTTTTGTAAGCTACCTCTCCTGCTGTTTCACTATGTTTCCTGAGGACTCTCCCCATGAATCTCAGTCTGGCATTTGCCTTATCTGCAATTAGATTTATTTGGTTGTTTCACTTTAAACTGCTCCATGTGCATACCCCTAGAGATTTTATAGTGTAACTGCTTCCAGTGATGACTCTGCAATTGAGGAATCATACAGTAATGGCTCTTTCTGTCTATTTATGTTCTATATGTTACATTTTTTTATGTTCATTGTTAATTGCCAGTCCCTGTACCAAGTGTTGATCTTCTGCAAGTCTTCCTGCAGTTCCCTACAATTATCTCCAGACGTGTCTATGGCCTGGAATCACACTGACTGGAGTAGAGCTGTCTTCAGTGATAAGTCTTGCTTAGAACTGACCAGCAAAGAGGTGTACGGAAACAGTCCAGACAGTGATGGTTTACCAACCTGACTGTCATCCACCATACAGCCTCACAACCAGGAGTGGCACTCTAGGATGCCATTTATTTCGCAGCATGACGCCTCTGGTAGTCATACGCGGCACCCTTGCAGCACAGCAGTATGTCAACGGTATTCTACAACTCATTTTGTTGGCCTTCAGGGCAAGCCATCCTGGGCTTACATATCATGAAGATAATGCACACTTCCACGTGGTGAGAATTTCTATTACTTGTCTTCATGCTGGCTGAACCCTACCTTGGCAAGGTAGCTGCACAACTTAGAAAGTTTGGAGCGGTATGGGCAGGGACCTCCAACCAGCTTGGGATTTTAACAAACTAAGTTGCCAATTGGACAGAATTTGCCATGATATTCCTCAGGACATCTGACAACTCTTCAATCAATGTGAAGCCAAATATTTGATTGCATAATGGCTAGAGGTGGACCAACGCTTACTGACTTGCTCAATTTGTGAAAAGCTGCTTCTGTTGAATAAACCATCCAATTTTTCTGAAATTGTAATCATTTATTTGTCTGGACCAAATGCATGTATTCATGTTTTACACCTTAACAATGAATACCATCCTCATTAGAGGCCTTTGTTACATTATTTTAGTTGTTACCCATTTTGTTCTATGTCACATTTTTATAAGATTTGAAAAAGGGTAATTACAATGTGCAACAGTGAGAGCAGAATAGCTGGGCTACCCTTGTTTGCAATGATAACTTGTAAGTGCTGCACTGTCACTGTATAAGAAGCTTGAAGAGCCTACAGTCTGTACTAATTCTGTTAGCATGCAGCCTACACCTGCAAATAAGCAGGAAGGTAGCAAACACTCACACTGACACCAGGTAGTTACCAAGTCAAAAGTCTTCCAGAGAGAGAGAGAGAGAGAGAGAGAGAGAGAGAGAGAGAGAGAGAGAGAGAGTGTGGCCATAGGTGAAGAGCACACAGGAAGTTGTTCATATTACAGACAAAGATAGGATAGTGAGGAATGCAAAAAATTACTCGCGCCCTAAAGCATTTAGAAAAATTATAACGGTCACACACACACACAAAAAAAGTGGATGGTGGTTTACCTAAGTATTTGGGAATTCTCATTAGTTACTTTATTTAGATAATAAATACTACGCACCTTCAGTCTTCCATCTCTTCGAGCAGCACCTCCAGAATTTATTTTGGAAATGAACACACCCTCGTCAGTACGATCAAGTGGATTTCCTCTATGACCCCTGAGACCACCTTTGATATGCATACCAAGTTTCTCTCCTTCAGCTTTTACAATTCGTAGTTCCTGCAGAAATAAATGATTATTGAATAAACACTTCAGTCTACTGTCACATTCATAAAAGACTGCACATATTGCATAAAATCTCTATTACTAAGGTGCTGCAGTTTAGCTGCAACTGTAGACTTTGAGAACTGTCCATCACCATCAACATAAAACATCACGGACTTCAATATTTTTAGTGTCCTTCATATATAAGTAGAGATGTAAACCTTCTGGAAATAGCAATGGTCAACTTAGCGCACTGGATATGTAAGGACACTAGTGATCAGAATACAATGGGATACAAACTGTCAAACTAATCAAAACAGTAGAAAACAGTGACTGCCATTCAGCTGTTTACATTTCAGATACCCCCCTTCTCTTTTTTTTTTTTTTTTTTTTTTTTTTTTTACAGCCATTCTAGCTTGACACTGTGTCCTGACCCGCTTACAGTTCTGCCACTCTAAGTTATCAACACCTCTTTAATTAAGAAATTCCTGTATGAAGTAGTGTGGAGCAGAGTTTATATTCCTCAGAATTTCATTTATCAGTCATTTTTAAGACTGTGCTCCATCCCTGCTGACTTATGCATTTTACCTTGTCATAAATGGCATTCATCTTCCATGCACTATACAGCAACAATTTGAATAGTCTGGTCAACATAGTTAATGCTACACATGTATAAACAAGATATGGTACACTCCAGGGAAGCTGAGACTCATATCTTTAACTGGTCATAGCCTATCGGCATACTTTTTTTTTGTAGAAGGAACGTCGAATTAAACCTATGCACCCAATGTTGCCTTATGTGGCATTACAGAACAACAGAAGTAAGGATAGTGTCTTACTTTTTTCAGAAGTGTCAGAAGTCTTTCTCAGTATCTGGCTTCTAAATGATGATGTAAGTCAGTCTTATTATAAATGTTTTTTGTAAACATGTGCCCAATATGTTCTAACTCAAACTTCAAATAGTCACATTCTGGAAGTGATAATCTTGAGTTTTAAAGGTCTAAATTGCACAAGTAACTCTGCCATTCTATGTATCAGAAACCTACATACATGAACTTTTACCAAAATGTGAGAAATTTTTATCTATTAAAGAAGAAGAAGGGTGCCTTAAACATATGAATTTACAGAGCAAGAACTATATTAGACAAAAACAATTCTGGGTCCAAACGGAAATACCTTAAGCAGGTATTATGATAAGCAGTTACAAAAAGACTGATATTACATGAGCCATTATCTATCATGGAATAGCTCTGACATGATTGAGGAAACCAAGATACAGTCCACAATTCTTCTACACTGCAGCATCATGTGCTTTTGCCAGCTTTTTTCAAAAATCTTTGAAAAGGCTATGTTCAAGCATCTACTTAAACACCTTAGTGAAAATAACATACAGTCAAAGTCACAGTTTGAGTTTCTTAAGGGTTCTGATATTGAGGAGGCTATTTACACTTACAGTGAAAATGTCCTTAATTCATTAGACAACGAATTAGAGGCAACTGGCATATTCTGTGACCTGTCAAAGGCTTTTGACTGTGTGTGTCACAGCATTCTTTTAAGTATATTAAAATATAAAGGCGTCACTGGTAGTGCTGCAAAGTGGTTTCAGTCACATCTTACTAATAGAAAACAAAATGTGTCATTACGTAACACTACAGCAGTAGGCAATCAGATATCATCTGACTGGGAAGAAATTACATGTGGTGTTCCCCAAAGTTCCATACTAGATCCACTACTTTTTCTTGTGTATATTAATGACCTGCCATCTGTTACATTACCAGATGCCAAGTTTGTCTTATTTGCAGATGATACAGACAATTTCAATAAATAGTAAATCAAATATAAATTTAGAAAGGGCAGCTAATCAAATGTTTACTGGCATTAATAAGTAGTTCATAGCCAATTCGCTGTCATTTAACTTTGGAAAGACCCACTATATGCAGCTCAGAACTTCCAAGAGATTTCCTTCCAGTGTGTGTATAAAATATGACGACATGGAAATAGGAGAAGTTGAGAGTGTAAAATTCTTGGGATTACACCTCGATAATAAATTCAGTTGGGAGTGACACTCTAACGAACTGCTAAAATGCCTAAACAAGTCTGTGTTTGCAATGCAAATGATGTCAGACATAGGAGATATGAATATTAAAAAAGTGGCATATTTTGCTTATTTTCACTCCATTATGTCATATGGTATCATATTTTGGGGTAACTCCACAAACCGAGAAAAAATTTATAGATTACAGAAGAGTATAATAAGAGTAATGTGTAGTGTAAATCCAAGAACATCATGTCAAAACCTATTCAAAGAATTGGGCATACTAACCACAGCTTCTCAGTATATTTATTCCTTGATGAAGTTTGTTGTAAATAATACATCTCTTTTTCCAACTAACTGCTTAGTACACAGTATCAATACTAGGAATAAGAACAATATAAATAAAGATTTAAAATCACTTACTCTTGTCCAGAAACGAGTCCAGTATTCAGCAATGCGTATTTCAATAAGTTACCCGCAACCATTAAGAGTTTAGTTTCTGACAAGGCACAATTTAAACATAATTTAAAAGAATTTTTGGTGGCCAACTCCTCCTATTCCATCCATGAATTTCTCAGCAAGTGCAGTAGACCATTTTAATGAAAATTTATTATACTTTAATTTTTGACAATACTTGGTTGTAACAGCCAAGTAACTGCCAACTGTGTGAATGATGGATGTGTGGAAAGCAGATGTAAGTCTTAAGTCTGTAAATAGTGGAAGTTCAATTTTAAATCTTGTACATAATTTGACTGTTCTTAACTGAGGAGCATTGAAATGAATAACTTACTTTAATGTTTGACAATACTTGGTTGCAATAGCCAAGTAACTAGCTACTGTGTGAATGATGCATTTAATGAAAGCAGAGTTATGTATTAAATCTGTAAATCTTAGAAGTCTGATTTTAATTCATGTATATAATTTTACTGTTTATTCACTGAGGATCATTACAATTAATGAAAGTCAAGTTTTTCTAATTAAATTTTTGTAATGTGTTTATCTGTGTTCCACACCCAGGAGGATACCCTCTTTTGTGGGCCTATGGAATTAATGAATAATTAATCTGATCTAATGCAGTAGTAATCAGTTGCACATGGTGAAACGTGCTGAAACGGAAATTCTAGGTGTCAACAAAGACCAGTGACAAAAGACAACTTAGGCCGCAGGATATCTGGCATGTACTAAATTCTGTGAAAGTGCAGTGTTAACTGTATTGGCCAGACTGTTCAAACTGTAATAGTTGAAAGTTATGCATCATCCAGCGCCACCACCGACAGAGAGAACAACATAAGTCAGTTATGACAGAATTCAGTACAGTAATGAGTAAAAGATAAAGTTCCAATAAACATAGATCCTATCCACAATATTTACTACAGTAATTCCTTTTCCTTACAAAAGAGGGGGCAAAAAATTTTTTTGGTAACAAGAACTTTTAAGAGAAATTGTTATTGCTGAATACAGGGTGGAAAGCAGGCACTGGAAACAAAATGCTACCATTACACTTGTTGGATTGATCTGACAATGTGGTCTGGTCATGGTTTCCATAGACAGCCAATTTACCAAGTCCATTTTTGCTACAGTCTGAATGGTTCCTGCCTCATACTTATGTACAACAGGGGACAGGCATATTCTCCTGCCTCATCCTTATGTATAACAGGGGACAGGCATATTCTCACAATCAATTTTTAACCACTGACGATAATAAGGATGGAAGTCACTTACAGCTTGGAATTAACAACCAAATTTATGAGGCTTAGCAATTGTTCAGAATGTATCCAACAAGACTGCAATGAAAAATCATGGGTCACTGCACATGATACTTTGCTTTATGGTGGCAGTATGCCCTATGTATGAAACAGTAAGTTGTCACGGATTTTGCTTTCCCGATCAGAACTCCACGAAAAGCAGAAAATAGAGTATCTATATCAGTACTAAATTGCTACACTGCAAAAGCTTTCTACTTACTGTGACTGGTATATATTCAATCTCAAGCAGCTTGAAAAAATTGGAACATTTATATTAATAACTGCGAAAGCAAACCAATTGTTACAAAAGCAGTATTGTCAAATAACTATATAATAAAGCTAGTCTTCAAATAATTTAGCACAAGCTGTCTGCTAACCACAAGCAGTCTATCAAAAAAGGGAACTGTAAGACTAATGCTGTTTGTTGACATTAACTAAAATTTTCTTTTCATTGCAGAACTAGAAAAAAAATCATGTACACTTTGAACAGTAATCTGGATGACAGTTGCATACAAAAGAACATTAACCAGCAAGAACTTAGGAACAAGTTTCTTCATAATCACTGCACACCAAAAAGAAATATAAATGAAGTTTGGAAAGGAAGACAGGTTACATTGATACTGACAACATCAGAAATAGATACCAAGCTCAGCTGAACAAGGATGGTATAAGAAATTAAATAAAGCCTCTACTGAATTAATGATCCCAGTATTAATCTAAAACGATTTAGAGAATTCATGCAAAACCTCAATCTTCTCTTTATGTGTAGAGCCCTACCCATTATGTCACTTCAATCATTGGAAATTTAGAGTTTAACAACATGTAGGCATCAACAGCATTAGAGATAAGACAACACATTACACAGAAAAGTTTAGAAGAATGAATTCTGAATGGCTAGAGAGGAATTTGATCTATTTCTCTCAGGAACAAGTCCAGCACATTACCTGCATTACCCACACATTTAGTATTACAGAAAAACAGTGATCAACCAACATGGAAAAATATTCACCATGTACTGAAGAAACAAAGCAACAAAATAAATCATGTTAATGACTTATTTTCAGTCAAGTCTTAATTTTCCATTACAAAGAGTTCGATATTTTGTACTTTTAATTTGATATTGTTTATGTTTTTACATGACTCTGCCAATCAGCTGGACATTAATGTAACTTCATATCCCAAATTTCAAACATGCCTTCATGTGTCAATAACTTTCTCTCCATGGCTGTTTGTCAAAAAACCAGATATAACACAATTAAAAAATCAAGATACATGGGCTATTAGTGAAATTGCATAACTCTGCCACGAAGTTTCTGTTATTGCTGTTAGCAGCTCATGCAACATCTGATGTCTTGATGCACCTTTCACTATGTTCAACAATAAATTTCCCATTGAAGTAACTGAGCTGACAAGGCAATGTAGGGTGTATGTGTGGTGATGGGGAAGGGGTGGGGGGTCATGGGCCTGTGTAGTCACTGGAGCAGGACATGGTCCAAAAGCTTAGTGATGTTTTCAGTATTGTTTGTGTGCCATTGCCCATTAAATACCTCAACTACAACTATACAAGGAGTTTATCATTTGAACCATCAGCACTCACACAATTACTGTTGTGTTAAAAGTGTGTGGCAAACCACACTGTGTTAAGATGCTGCTATTTTTTTCTTTTTATGGAGGTAAGAAGTTCGAAATATATAACACCTTTGTCCTAATTTATTGGTAGGGACATTAAAATTGTGTTGAAAATAATGCATTATCTCACACACAGTTTTCATGACAGTTGCAAAATTAGCATTTTCCCCACTTCCATGTAAAAATGTTGTTGATCTGCAAGTTAGTAGTTTACCAATAGGTAACAATTATTTAATACTGAAATTGGATACAAACATTTTTCTCAAGACTGAATTCATGTATATGCTTAAAATTACCATTCATTTCCCACATAAAGAACACATGCACTAGATGCGACATAAAACAAAAATACCCTACTTCCAATGATCTCACAAAATATCAGTTTGATTAACTAACCACATTACACACCTCTCCTAAATGAGTCATTTGTAGTGTGCTTTATTGTGCAGAGTTGTCAGGAAATGTGACACTGCTGGATAAAACTGTCATCTCTAACTTTTTTAAAAGCTATACCTCAAGGGTGACAGGTTCCAGCAGTCTACATATTCTGTACTTAGTGGAAAAGCAACTTCCCATGAAAGAAAGAAATGTAGACACAGTCAAATGGCTGTTGTAGAACTGAAAGCAGTTTGTCTTACATTTTCAAATATACATTCCAAGCAGTTATTTTCACATTGCAGGGAAGTGTTGACTAATTTGTGGCATAATGTCTCGAAAAAGTCTACTGAAGTTATGGCAATGATTTTGTTTGAAAATCTTTCCACAGTATATGGTTGCAGAGCCATTATTTCTTTTAACTGATTGCATTTAAGAAGGTCAATGTTACTGTTTCTTTTTACAATAATGTAAATAAAGTAATAAGTGATGCAATAATGTAATATGACTTATAAGTGTAATATAATTTTCAACCTACCATGGAAAAACAAAAACTACAACCATAAAAATAATATGGTACTTGAAAAATGACCCGTCAAAATATAACACCAATACTGGCAATAAAAAAACCACCTAAATTGGCCATAAAACGAAACTTTTTTTTTCTTATCCCAATTTATAAGTCATGTGCAACATTCTTTTCATGTCTGCACTCGCCAATAAAAATTCAAAATAGAAAAAAGCAAACTCATTCAAATTATTTCATAGAAAGCAAAATTTTGGTTCCAAATTAGCATGTTCAGAACTAACGATTAAGTTGCAAATACAAAACAGATAAAAAAAATTGAAACACCAAGAAGAAGTTCTCCGAGATAAATGAAAGTTGGTAGATGTGTTTCTACATCTCAAAAATGACACCTATTCCAATTTTGAAACAGTCACAAAAGAGCAGTGCAAGTAGTGTCACTGTGAGGATGCAAGTCAGGTTTTCTTTAAATGTAGGCTGTAACTGCCATGAGACTGGACAAGGTGAGTTGATGTTGATCAAGAATGCCTTCAAGCAACAAAGGTGACATTATCGGCACCTCGCCAATTTTAAATGAGGTTGTGTAATAGGGCTATGAGAAGCTGCATGTTCCTCCTGAAATACTGCAGGAAGACTTGGCAGAAATGTAGGCACTGTACATGACTGCTGGCAGCAGTGGTCATGAGAACGTATGACACAAGAAGAAAGGGGGCTCCAGATGGCAATCAGTTACTTGTCAGTTACTTCAGGACAGCTACGAGCCTCACACACTGTAGCCTGCACACCACTGACCCCATACTACCGTGAGACTACTGGCAGAAGTAAAGCTGTGAGGACGGGGCACGAGTTGTGCTTGGGTAGCTCAATTGGTAGAGCACTTGCCCGCGAAAGGCAAAGGTCCCGAGTTCGAGTCTCGGTCCGGCACACAGTTTTAATCTGCCAGGAAGTTTCATCTTTGACTTCTTTAGTACCAAGTGAGACTAAGGGCCGGGTGGCAGTCTGTTGTGTTGTCCGATGAAAGCTGGTTCTGCCTCAGTGCCAGTGATGGCTGTGTTTTGGTTAAAAAGGGGCCAGTTGGGGGCCTGCAACCAACTTGTCTGCATACTAGACCTGCTGGACCAACACCTGGAGTTAGGTCTAGGTTGCGATTTTGGGTGATGGCAGAAACTCACTCATGGCTATCCCATGCACCATGACTGCAAATTGTATGTCAATCTGCTGATTCAATCTACTGTGCTGCCGTTCATGAACAGAACTCCACAGCAGGTGTTTTCCTACTGGCTATTGCTCGCCCACATACTGCTGTTGTAATCCAGTGTGCTTCACAGAGTGTCAACATGCTGCCTCGGCCTGATTGATCACCAGATCGGTCTCCAATCGAGCACATATGAGACATCAACTACTCCTGTGTCATTCATGGGCAGCATTATCAACCCCTGTATTGACGGAGCAAGCTTAACAGGCACGGAACTCTGTACCATAAACTACATCCGACATCCGGCACCCATGTGACGCAATTCATGGATGTTTGCATGCTCGAATTCAACATACTGGCGGTTACACCAGTTATTAAATACTAGCATTTCATGTTTGTAATGGTTTTTCTCTCACTTACATTAACCTGTGAACTTGCAACGTTAGCCGAATCACTTAAACATGGCACTTAAGACAAATGTATTCCCAAAATTTTATTATTCTACATTAATTATTTTTTGGTGCTGTGATTTTTTTTCCGTGCATCAGTCCTCTGATTACTACATAGTCAAAGTCGCTCATTTCCTTTCTTATTTCAAATCATTACCAGTTTCAAATCATTACCACCCAGATACTTCTCTTCCACAATTTCAGTTCCACTACGTCAACTGTCTTACATGAGAACACATCAATGTTCACTTTCCTTTCCCCTGTATTCTGTAGTGGTGGAAACAGAAAGTGTGAACACCTTGATCAAACACTGCCAAACATACTCATGGGTTTCCATGCATAAAGCATGTGTTTCTTGAAATTTCATTATCGTGCAATCTTATTTTCAGTACGAAAGAAGTCATTTCTATGTACAAAGAAGAGTGTAGTACATGATAGTGATTGAGTGCATCTAACGCTAATGGAACTTTTCAGGTGAACGTCACAAAACAGCATGCTCAGAGAGCGAATACACACAGCTTCTCACCATCTTTGCACTCAAGAAAGTCAAGTCACTGGCATGATTGACAGGAGAGCATCACAGACAGATAGCTGTAGTGTAACGATTACAAAACGAGTGGTGATGAGGAACAAAATGTGGTAAGAGGAGGTGGCATGGATCCTTCCTGAAGGGCTACACTGTGAGAAGAATTTACGGTTGTCTGATGCTCTGATAAATAGGCAGATGACAACAGCTGAAATTTGGTACCAGTTAAAGGCAGTGTGGCACCACCAATTGTCTGGAGCAAATTACTGAAAGCACGATTGAGATCTCCAGCTGCCACGAGTTGTTTGCTGCTGACACAATATCACAGACAACGAAGACTGGCATGGTGTAGAGGCATACTCAGCTGGGATAATGAGTGACATTATGTGATGTTCAGCAATGAGTTTCACTTTTACTTGTGGTAGTCAGTCAGAAAAAGACTTGTCTGTATGCAACCTGATGAAAGATCACAGGGAAGAGCAGTTCTTGGGACCCACACCTCTCCAAATCCTGAAATAATGTAGTGAGGAGCTATTGGATATGACAAAAAGACTGATTCATTAATGGCTGATGGGAGACTGAATGCTCACCAGAATGGTAAACCCTGACCAGGTTAACAAATGACATGTTCCAGTGAGATATTGTGAGATAGGCATAGGAACTAATTCTTTAAGACTGTTTACTTCCGTGCCACAACAAATGCAACAATGTATGTGCAACCACTGGGAGGTGAGGGGACGGGGTGCAGCGGCGGAGGGGGGGGGGGGGGGGGGGGGGATGATGGTGGACATCAGTTCCACATGGAAAATTGTTTAACGCCTGTTAAGAAGGGAATATATCTCCAAAGTTTGATAAATAAAGGAATGGTGATCCACAGTGTAACACTGTCCCCTTCTGCCAATGTATTTCCTTTCACCTTATGGTTTCCTTTCATATGTTTATTTTGGAGTAAAAGCAATCACTCACTGAACAGCTCAGGCAGGGGAGGCGTGTGTGTGTGTGTGTGTGTGTGTGTGTGTGTGTGTGTGTGTGTGTGTGTGTGTGTGTGAGGGGAGGGAGGCAGGGAGGGGGAGAGGGAGGCAGGAAGGGTGGGAGAAGAGGGAGAGAGGGGTGAGAGAGGGGGGGAGGGAGAGAGAGAGGGGGGGAGGGAGAGAGAGGGGGGGGGGGAGGGAGGGAGAGAGAGAGGGAGGGAGAGAGAGAGAGAGAGAGAGAGAGAGAGAGAGAGAATATATGTTACCCCCACCCCCCACCCCCTCAAAAGCAAAGACATTGTCCACACGCTTAGCAACGATTTCAATCTTAGTTCAATGTTTCAGTTTTAAGCTGAGTGGGTGGATGTAGCCTTTCCATTATTTGCATATTTAAACAAGATTATTGTGTTTATCTCTCGCCCCCCCATTTTTTTTTCCTGATAAAAATTTATGTAAAGAAATATGCACAGTTATGAAGGCATGCTGAAAAGTAAAGCACCAAATACTTTGTGTGTAACTCAAAGCTTAAACAAAATAAACATTACTAATATTCTACAACTTTATTCTTCATGTCTACATACTTACTGCTCACAGAGCAACTCATTTCTCCCTATTAGAGACCAGATTTTTTGCTATTGTTACAGGAGAATGTTTGACTTTGTTAATGGAACCACATCACCTGTGTTTGCAGCACTTCATTACTATCACAGGGAAGTTCTCGAAGGTGTTCTTTAAGTTTTGGAACATGAATTCAGATGGGACCAAGTTGGGACTCTATGGGGGATGATCAACGAGAGTGAGGCATCAAATCGTTGTAGATGTCACAGCGCTCATGTGTGTTCTGGCAATGTGTGCTGAAGGAGAGGGTGCTCCATGTGTGGATAAACTTTTCAAATTTGAAACTCAATTACAGCTTGCTGTTTCTCATACACCGACTTCATTGTGTTGCACATCGCCACGTTACACGCTATCCTTCAGAGCACTCTAGTGGCAGAGGACTGCAAATATATAGACATCACAAAGAAAGATGTAGAACATTAATAACGTTTTATTTATTTAAAAAGCTTTAAGAATTTTTACATAAGAAATTTGGAGTCATTACTTTTCAGCACACCCTCATATGTCCTACTTCAAGTCTTTCATTTACTATCGAGTAAATAATTTGCATTTAGTAGAACGGTTAAAGGAATGCATTATTTAATTCATAAGAACATTGTATCTGTAGAACATATTGGTTTCAAAGCCCACTGAATTTGCGAAAAGAAAATTCACAAGATAATTTGCCCCAGTGATTTAACTAACAAACCACAAACATGAGTACATATCTTTAACAAATTTCAGTTTGGCAACTGATATGGCTTCTAACTACCAAATCGAGGTTGTTGAAGACTAAAGTAATGAAACTTTCAAATAAGTGCAACAAATCCCCATATTTTCCACTGCATGGCATTGAAAACCTAATTTAATGAAGATCTGTAAATGACACCAATGTCATACCATCAGCACTTGTTCATGGTTTCAACACTTAAATGACTGATGCTAAAATGCCCAAAATACACCAAAATCACCTTTCACTGGACATTCAATACAAGTTAAAGGAAAGATCGAACTGACGCTCATGGGAAAGTGCACTAGCACAACATGGAGCCTGATTGGGCACATTCAATGTGAGCAGAAGACACTCCAGTATTCCATTGTGCTGACTACTGTAACTATTTGAACGATTAGGCAAAACATGACATGTTAAGATCACAGCACGGTTCAATGTTGTGATGGCAGGTGGCACATTTATCAAAGTTATGCCAATACTCTCATTGTTGGTTCTTTCTAAGTGTCACTGTCAGAAAGTATTTTATTTCCATGCTAGTGAAAACGTGATAACGAAACACTGAGTGTTCCTGTTCACAATGTTTTGCTCTGTCTTATCCAGACAACTAAACTTTAAAATACGATAATATAAAATGTCATACACTTTATCTCACAACAAGTTGAGGTAAAATGTGATATTAGTATCCTTTACATATATCAATGGATAGGGAGAGGGAGGAAGCAATTACAAACTCTAAATACAGTTAAATCAGATAATTAAGCTCAAATGACTGTATTCTATACAGGATACAAAATACGTAAAACATTTTGCAGCAAGTGATTGTCTGTATGCCTAAGGAAATGGTCATGTTATCAGTTGTGTCACTTCATGGAGCACTGCCAAGGCAACAACTGCACATGGAACGTGCATGAATTATAAGAAGTTGGACTTTTACCACTATAAAGAGGCTCAAACTTATGAAAGTAATTTACTCTACAGAATTCTCTCTCTGATTAAAAAGGAACTGCTGGTAACACTTTTATTGAACATGATACTATAAATAATGTAGTGAAAGGAAGACACCATAATAAATATAAAAACAAACAAAATTGATACAAGCAGATTTGATTCCATTTGGTAGGTCACAGGAACTAAAATGATTTCAAGTAATGGCAACACGATGTTTCATAAAAAGTTCAGCAACTAAAAACTGTGAACCCCCCCCCCCCCTCACACACACACACACACACACACACACACACACACACACACAAAAAAAAAAAAAAAAAAATGGGATTACATTGGAAGGGGAATGTTAATTGTTATCCACCTTCAAGCTTAATAAACTGAAGTAATGACATAGCCTTTTAAGTATCCATAGTGCTTAGTGATGAGAGCTGTAGACTGTAGTGCACTGTTTGCCAAGATGCAGATTTAAAAAGACAGAGAGAATCTGCAAGTATACGCATTTGTGACTGCTGCACAATATTTCTTAAGCATCACTTCCATATAGCGCAATTGAATGTGGTGTTCTATCAAAGTGCTCTAATCTCTTGATTTCTCACAAACTAGCTCATGCTAGAGATGACAATTTAGGTCAAAGGCAATAACTTCATATAAATTTGAGCAATCTGGTACACTTTCACGTGAATGATGCAGTGAATGTATTTAACTGTATTTAGTGTGCAGCACAAAACCTGCACCAACTAAATCTACAGCCCCTACAAGGCCTCTCACAGATACTGTGATGCAGTACATTATAGACAGAAGTCATTACCCCGTATTTTGTTTGAAGAAGATGATTTCACCTTGAAGATAATTACTAAAGAGACTGCCTACACTAAAGTTTTCTGCCTTCATTTGGAACACTGCTGTAGGCTGCAGGACCTTTACCAGATAGGATAAATGGAGTTCAAAGACAGGCAGCACATTTTGTATTATCAGAAAACAATGGAGAAAGTCTCACGGACGCGATACAGGATTTTTGGTGGAAATCATTGAGGTGGAATCTTCTCATGAAATTTCAATCATCAATTTTCTTCTCTGAATGGAAAAATATTTTTTTGATGCCAACCTACATAGGGAGAAATGATCATAATAATCAAATAAGGAAAATCAGAGCTCACACAGATAGATATAGATGTTCTTTTTTTTACCACGCTCTGTTTGTGAGTGGAATAATAGAGAATTATTATGAAGATGGTTCAATGAACCTTCCGTGAGGCACTTAAGTGTGATGAATTGCGGAGTACCCACGTAGATATAGATGTACATCCAAGTGCTACATAGCAATGTTGAATATCTTCATTCTCACAGAACTGAGGACTGTATCACCTTTGATAAAACAGTTTCAATAATGCAAGAAAGGATACAGCAAAACTATCAATGCTGTGATACTGTAATGTTGCATTTGTGATTTCTTGTAATTACATGGCTCAAGGAGTGCATTGGAAACCTTTACTTAGCTACTTCATGCAATTGTTTAAAACAACATATGAAATAATCTGCATAAAACAAATGTTCAGAACAACAGGCGAAATCTTCTGCATATCATGAACTGTACATAACAGTTAGTGTTTCTATGTTTAACTCCACTAAGGGGAATTGGGAGGGAGGGGGAGGGAGAGATACGAATTGGGTTCTGCAGTACTGTGAAAACTACTTGAAGACTACAGGTACATGTAAATAAAGCATTTATCTACATGAAGTACACATTAGCATAGTACAGCAGTTTCATATATTTTGTATTAGCAACTACAACATTAGTACACTGTTACATCATATTCATATAAGTTTCAACTAACCATTTCTAATTATTCATCAAACAAGATGGGATTACATAAATTACATTTATCTCACTTTTGAATGTAAAATGAAAACATAAAAGACAAATGGCGGGACTCGTCAACATCAATTAAGCCCAGGAAAGTGGTTAACACAAACTGTAGAGCAGCCATTTTATTGGATCTGGCCAGATTAGCTGCGAGCCTGTAACTAGCTCATAATGAGCAGAAGATAATGCCACAATAAGAAGGTGGAAAGGATGACTTGCATGCAAAGACCACATGTCAATAAGTCTCATTTACAAACAGGAGATACCACGCTGTAGGAAGGCACTCCTCATTAATTCCTCTATGTGCACACACAGTAATTCTGAAGATAACAGTATTAATTAAAGTAAACAACAAATTTTATCATCTATTTATGTTCGTCTTGCTTTTAATATCCCGATTTAGTTATAAAATGGGGAATCATGATACAGATACATAATAGTTCTTAGTCTTAGACTGAATGAAAGCTTTCCACATGAACTTTACAGTGACATTTATTTCAGAGCCATTATGTTTCCGTATTAACCAGAAAAATACTGTTTTTAATTAAAGTTCCTAATTTTTTCTTTCATCAGCTCATCAATGTCTAGCAGTGTTTTTGGGCACTGCAAATTTCTAAACAGCTTTTGAACTGAATTCTGTCAAAAACATTCTCCGAAGGAGTTCATTCACCTCCTTGTATAAAAAACCTTTATACCGATATGCATGTATCTGAACACAATTGTTAATTGTTTCTGTAAGCTTGACAAGTTAAGGACAATCTGTGAAGCAGCCTGGCTGTAACATATAGTGGTGTGTTTGTGAGTGTGAATGTGTTGAATCCACATTTCTGCATGACTCTAAAGGGAAAATGAAAATGCATTCAATGAATTTCTCAAAAAAGTATTACACAATCAGCAAACCTGCAAACATTTGTGGTCTTGCATTAAAGGGCAGGTGTGTGTGTGTGTGTGTGTGTGTGTGTGTGTGTGTGTGGCAAGCCCGCTCACACCTGTTTGTGCAAGTATGTGTGTGCGTGTCTCCCCACTGTACTGCAAAATAAAACAATGGAAAACTGGGTGGCTTAATATTGTTGTTACTTGAGATAAAATCTAAATAATAACCAAAATGATGGCAGTCTAAGCAAAAATGCACATTTTTGCACATCTGTGAAAACAAAATCTGCTGCTGGGAAACACCAAGTACTGTGGTGCTCCACACTGTGCAGTTTAATAAGTTTAGATCCTCACTTGCATGCTATCTGCAAAGTAACCAAGACATTGCTGCTCAAGTCTGTCTCACAATCCGAGGTCATACAGTGTACAAGGAAGGTATCTGTGATGATGTCCTACAAGTTTCGACTGGTCCCAAGAATATTTCATTTGGGAAGCAAATAACATAGTCTATTCTATGTGACTCCAGCCACCTGGAAGGGGGAGTTCACAAGGTGGGTGCAGTATGCTCACGCATTTCTGTCTTTAAAGACAAACACATCACCAAAAATTTGACTCTAGGGCCGAGTAATAGGTTGTTGGATACTGGCTCATAAAACTACCCCTTGTGACTGATGAGAGATGTGTGACAATGTATTATATCAACAACAAACACATTTTTTTCCACTAAATTACATAACCATATCATTAACGACAATATGCAGCAGGATTTTGGAACATGTATTGTGTTCAGACATTATGAATTACCACAAAGAAAACTGCCTATTGACACACAGTCAACATGCGTTTAGAAAACATCATTCCTGTGAAACACAACTAGCTCTTTATTCACATGAAGTGTTGAGTGCTATTGACAATGGATTTCAGATGAATTCTGTGTTTCTGGATTTCCGGAAGGCTTTTGACACTGTACCACACAAGCGGCTCGTAGTGAAATTGCGTGCTTATGGAATATCGTATCAGTTATTTGACTGGATTTGTGATTTCCTGCCAGAGAGGTCACAGTTCGTAGTAATTAACAACAAGTCATCAAGTAAAACAGAAGTGATTTCTGGCATTTCCCAATGTAGTGTTATAGGTCCTTTGCTGTTCCTTATCTATATAAACGATTTGGGAGACAATCTGAGCAGCCATCTTCAGTTGTTTGCAGATGACACTGTCATTTATCGACTAATAAGGTCATCAGAAGATCAAAACAAACTGCCAAATGATTTAAAAACAAATATCTGAATGGCGCGAGAAGTAGCAGTGACCCTAAATAACGAAAAGTGTGAGGTCATCCACATCAGTGCTAAAAGGAACTCGTTAAACTTTGGTTACACAATAAATCAGTCAAATCCAAAGCCGAAAATTCAACTAAATACCCAGCTATTACAATCACGAACAACTTAAATTGGAAGGAACACACAGAAAATGTTGTGGGAAGGCCAACCAAAGACTGAGTTTTATTGGCAGGACACTTAGAAAATGTAACAGATCTACTAAGGAGACTGCCTACACTACATTTGTCCGTCCTCTTTTAGAATACTGCTGCACGGTGTGAGATCCTTACCAGATAGGACTGACGGAGTACATCAAAAAAGTTCAAAGAAACTCAGCATGTTTTGTATTATCGCGAAATATGGGGGAGAATGTCACAGAAATGATACAGAATTTGGGCTGGACATCATTAAAAGAAAGGCGTTTTTCGTTGGAACAGAATCTTCTCACGAAATTCCTATCACCAACTTTCTCTTCCGAATGCGAAAATATTTTGTTGACACCGACCTACATAGGGAGAGACGATCACCACGATAAAATAAGGGAAATCAGAGCTCGTACGGAAAAATATAGGTGTTCATTCTTTCCGCGCACTATACGAGATTGGAATAATAGAGAATTGTGAAGGTGGTTTGATGAACTCTCTGCCAGGCACTTAAATCTGATTTGCAGAGTATCCCTGTAGGTGTAGACTGAAACCCTTACTCTTCTGAACTTACGTGATACATGATCGCCTGCCTCAGCTGAATTTATGTGGTATTGCATACCTGAGACACGCAATGGAATCTGGCTCCTTACACACTATTTTACGCAGAGGATAAATTGAAACTAAGGAGACTGTAGAGACTGATGAATATTGTCTGTGTAGGAGAGCCTTCACAGTTGCCTCCACAAAGCTAATGGGCAGTTCTTCTAGTGTTCCTAGCGAACCTACAAGTCATAATTTGTAGGTATGCTAACTAACTAATCAAAACGACTCTGTGAGTGATCGATGTCTGTGGTGGAGAGTGGAGTTGTCAGCTCATACACAACACGCCAGATGCTCATGCCATCAATAGCTGCACGTGCAGAACAGCCAGGATTTGCTGATGCCTTGCCTCTACCAATAGACTCACTGAAACATCAATCACAGAGTTACTGTCATCAAGTAAAGTGATCAGCAGCTCTCAGTGTTGACCTTTGGCAACCACTACAAGGGAGTGCTTCAATGTTCTGTGTCTCTCAATAGTGGTTGGCGTCTGAACGACACCATTGTGAGAACAATTTCACATGCTGATAACCATTCTTCCTGTAAAGTGATGAGGTTGCCCAGTCTAAGCTACGAACAACCATTTGAGACATGCTGACTGACTAAACAAACCACATTGTCTCATTCAGAATTGGAGACGCAACACACACTATTTAATTGTAGTGATAATGCAAGTTTACTTTACCTCAATTACATAAGTGGCTGAGCATAATGATTCCTTGTGATCAAAAAGAGTACTGAGGTAAAAGTTTTTGATCAAAACAAGATTAATCAAACAAGCCATGAGGGTACTGCAATTCTTTTTTGAGCTTCTGAAAATCAAATTTCCAATGGACAAGAAATCATTTGCGACATAGTTGTTGATATATCTTATGACAGGTCAAAATAATGATTTGTAAATGAAGTAAACATTTGGTAGTAAGAACATGTTACTGGCATTATTCTAAAAATATCCATCTACCATTAAGATTATATCACACAAAAGCGAACACTTACTTGATAACCTTCTGGCAAAGGATCATGCTGAACAGTAAGATGTATTTCATCACCAGGCTTCAAAAGTGCCATCACCGCTTCTTTATGAGTGTATTTGGTAATATCTTCGCCATTAACTTTTAGAATACGATCACCCATTCTCAGCTTCCCTGACTGTGCTGCAATACCTCCAGGAACCAGCTATTAGGAACATTGAATGTTCAAATTAAAACATGAAATTGATAACTACACTCCAATTAAGAACAGAAAGTTTACTGCAGATGTATATGAGGAACTGTGCAAATTTCATATCAGTATCTGTAATAAATTAAAATAAAAAAGTGCTTACATGTGATATAAAAATTCCTGGCTCAGTGGCTCCAAATGGAGTACATGAATGATCAGTGCCACCAATGATGCTGAATCCCAGTGAACCACCTTCTTTATGCAGCACAACTTCCTGCAATAATATCAATGACAAATGAAACTGCTGCAGAGGAAATAGACTTTAGCATTAATTTAATTCTGTAACCTGGCCTACAATTTTCTTAGCAATCTGTTTCTTTCTGTTAGCAACACACACAATGATCATAAGAACTGAACCCCAAGAGTAAGGGGGGAAAAAGCAGTATGCAAGACCTTCTTTTTGAATGTTTTGTACATATTATTCTAATAATGTAGCAACTTTAACCTCCCATAAATATAAGTGTGTGATTTGATAATATCCTTACACACATTCGTTTTGCCTCTAATATATAGTGTACTGATGTTAAGATGTGTATAAGAAAATCAAGGTAAAGTGTTAATTAGGTTTTGTGTGTTTAGTATTACCACATTCAAAGTAGTTATTAGTTCTGTAATATTTCTGAATCAGAGTTTATTTACAGACAGAAACTCATGAGCAGATTATGAAAGCAATCCAGAAATCAAAGCAGTGGTCGTAGAAAATAAGAATTTAATAACATAAAGCAATTATTCAAGCATCAATATTAAATTAGGTTATAAATTGAAAAATGGTGTTTTCTTTTTTGTTATTACAGTGGCATTTAATACTTAATTTTTACCATTTGTACCACAATAGGGGACTTCCATCATAAGTATGTAAATAGAACAACCACCACCACCACCACCACCACCACCAGCACGATTAAGAACCTAGACTTACAAATCAGGAAAAGAGGATTCGAATTCCCACCAAACCATCCCAATTTAAGATTTCTCTAGCTTCCCTTAATTACTTCAGTCAAATACCAGGATAATTCCTTTAAAAAGATGACAGCTATTTTCCTTCCCCATCCTCATCCAACCACCACTTTTGATCTGTCTCCAATGACCATCTCATTAATTGAATGTTGACCTTTTATTTTCTTGCACTTCGTTTGCTAAAGTGCAGACACTATAATGTGGCAATCGGCCACAACCACAAACAAATGAGAATTCTGACCACTTGCGGGGAGAGGACTGGTTTGCACACAGGATTAGCAGCCTAAATCAGTCTTCTTCGCTCCTGTTGAAGCAGAAATGACATAATGGTCATTGGGATAACGCATACCTTCTGGTGTCGTGAGGGTTGTACTCGAACCTTGTTATGGACCAGGACTAGTCTCTTCACTCAAAAAATAACAAAATAAAACAAAGGCAAAACACAGCACAAAGCAAAAGGGACTACACAAAGCTTTTGGTAACAGCTACAATGTAACCATTTGTTGGGGTTGGCGGTCATGTAAACATGATAGTTCTAGCTTGACCTCTAGCATTATCTTACACAAACATAGTTCAAAATATCTCCATCTAAAATTGCCACATTAAAGTGTTTGCATAATGCCAGCATCTTCTTGTTGTTGTAGTTGCTGTTGATCCCATCTAAAGACTACTCTGATGCAGTTCCCCATACCTATCCCTCACGTACAGGTCTCTCTAGCTTTTTATAACTATCAAAATACATTTCCAATTGAACAAGCACACTGTAATCAAGCTTTGGTCCAGCACTATATCATCACATTTAATATTCCTTAATGCCTCAGAATGTGTCCTGTCAATCAATCCTTTGTTTTAGCCAATTTGTATTGTAAATTTCTTCTCTCTCTGATTCATTACAATATCTCTTCAATAGTTACTTCAACTACCAATCTAATTTTCAGCATTCCTCTGTAGTGCCACATTTCAAAAGCTTCTATTATCCTCATAACTGCACTGTTTATAGTCCACATTTCATTTCTCTGTAAGGTTACACTCTAGACAAATACTTTCTAACACAAAACATTTTCTTTATTTTCAGGAACTCTTTTCTGGCTATTTTACATCCTCTGTGCTTCAATCAATCATTGCCAGTTATCTAGCTGTCAAAACAGCAAAACTTCTGTCCTAATTTCAGTGTCAATTCCCTACTATAATTCCCTCAAGGTCACCTTGTTTCACATTTTGATGTTCATCTTACAATGTCTTCTCAAAATACTATCATTAAGGTCCACTGACGTTCGAAGTAATTTCATATTTCCAACAGAATTACAATGTTATTGTTAAGCAATGATTTTATTTTGTCTCACTGAGCTTTAATTCCCTTTCAAAATTTATCCACAGTTTCCTTTGTCACTTCCTCAAAGTACAGACGCAACAATATCATGTATAGGCTACAATACTCCTCACCCCTTCTCAACTATCACTCCCCCTTCTCAACTATCACTCCTCAACTATTGCCTCCCTTTTATGTCCTTTGACTGTCATACCTCCACATTGGTTTCTACACAACCTGTGTATAAAAATCTTTAGCTTGTAGTATTTTATCCGTACCAAATTTCAAAGATTCAAAAATTTATTGTCATCATTGTTAAAAGTTGCTTCTAGATGTAGAAATATGGGTTTGACTTCCTTCAGTTTATCTTTAACACATTGGCTGCCATGGCACACTTTGGTTACCAAACCCCAGGAGCCATTTTGTTTCTTTTCTTCTATTTTCTACTTTATTTTGCACTAAATAAGCTATTTATCTATAAATAAGTTGACATATTTCAAATTAGTCCCTTACAATACAGTTATTTGTGAGAGTTACATATGACTCGTGGCACCATAGTAACCACGCCAGGAGCGTCATTTACTGTGTGGCTAACAATTTTAGAATGGTACTTCTCTCAATCTCTAATTTCATAATATTATTTGTGTACAGTCACATTACTGCTTTCCTTCATTGTGCCACATCTTCATTTTGATATTGTTTCCGCTATAATCCAGTGACACTGAGAAGCAAGAAAATGTCTTGTAGACATGTTGAAGATTAACAAAGGCATTTGAAGAAGATTGTAGACAATATTATAGACATAACTGAGAAATATACTGCATCATTATATAATAACAACTCAGGTGAATTTTTACCAGTTGAGTCTGCAAGTGAAACTTAAAGAGAACATTGAAACAGCTAGATTCAGGCGTACAGCGTGCTGTGAAATAATGAAGTGTGAACACAGATGAGAGCAATCTATCAAAATAAAAAGCACTGCTTGGAAACGTAAGACCTGTGACTTGCATTTTTGCACAGAATGAGTTTTCACAAAGCACAGCATGTACAGGCGTCAGAAGTGCAGTACAAAGCACTGATACCAACATTTTTTGCAGTTTAATTTTTTTTACATTGTCAGTTGGAGTATGTAAACAAAAATTGTATGCAATTTACATTGAACAGTTTAAGTAATATGTAAAAGTAAATAAGTAATACAGAAAAGGAAAGTTCAACTGACTGAGCCATGTGAGGTGTATATAACTCATGATTTCAAGTACCTGTAACTTTTTTTGTGTTCTTCAAAACCATAGGCCACAAACATGATTCATTACTGGTGCCATGATCTGCTGTAAGACAGATTCACAGCATGCTGCTGTGAGCTGCCACAGCAGCACACAGTTTTAAGTGAAAATGTGTCCACGAGTTTTATTTAGGAACTTCACAGGGCCAAAAAATAAATTTGTCTAAGTAATTTTTCACTCATGTGGCAGTCAATGTGTTAAGATTAATCAAAGGTCAGAACTGTATCACACGTTCTTACACTTAAATTTATCCATGTTGTACGGAATTTATTGAGACCAGTGACTGGATTACAAAATTTATAAAATAGTTTTTCTACTTTTGTCACTCTTTACCAGTATTTATTGGCACAAAACATTTCAGCAGCAAGCTATCAGCATTAGGTAGTATACAGTTATGTGAACATCAATTTTTAATCACAGATTCCTTTGAAGTGTGATTAGGTCCATTTGCTAGGTGTGAAAGTGAAGTTGTGTATTGAAATTTATTCATTTTTGCTAAATACATCCTTGTCTAGCACACAGAGCACACCAATGAATGCAACACCATTTTATACATTCACATTAAGTTGTTTTTAACAAAACATTTGTGTTCAACCTCATCTTCCTCTCTGCATATATTCTCCACCACTTCCAATAGTCTATAACACATTACTCAAAAATCAAATCTCCTACATGCGTTCCAGCCAAAACTGTGTTAATATTGCCTTTTTGTGCATATGCCACACAAATGTTTTAGTTCTGTACAGGAATTTATATCATGAGCATTTAGCTGTTAGTTATGTTCAACATTTGACTGACGAATAATGTATGAAGTGAAATGGTCTCTAGATAACGAATTCTGGAAATTGATACAGGTTTTTAATGAATGAAACATGAGAATAACAGAATTTGACAGTCGAATCTCTAAGTTTCATAAGGACATGGGAGTATCAATGGATCAAATGAGAAGATGGTAAATTTATTCAGTTCTCAAAGAACAATGCCAAAGATAAAGTGAAGAGTGAGTGACTAGCTGAGAGAAATAGCCATGGATGTGGTGGAAAGAGTTTATGAAGAGAATAGACTTATCAGACATTCTGTGATGACATGCGCAAGTATATGATGACTGCAAAATAAAGCAAAAACAGCCTTTCACCAACTGGTTATTAATAAAGGTGACAAATGTTGATGTCTAGAGAATGCAGAAACTCATCTCATTCTAAGAAAAATATATAACAAAATGGATCTAACTGAGTGATTAAGTGGACATTGCTGGAACTACATACCCGCATGTACAGGAACTTGTAATGGAAGAGGTGTGTGTAAGTGCAAAAGGACTGTGCAAACTGCAAATGTAAATTGGTTGGTATTAATTTTCAAATTTTAAATGAGAATCTGTTGGTGAGAGTCAGGTTTCTTCTGTTACACCAATGTCTTGACTAGTCTGTTAGTTATTATCATAATACATTGTTTACTGAATTAGTGCAATAGACTCTTATACATGCAACATTATTATTTTCTGGTTAAGAGATACTATTACCATCATGAAACAGCTGACTATGTTTCATATTTTGTCAAAGCATCTTCAATCTTTCTTCGGAGCTGTATGTTATCTATCAGTAATTGTAAGCTTAACATTCTTAGACTGTGCAACCTAAGAGAACATTTCAAAGTCAAAATACCCCTGTATCTAAAATATTCATCATAGCTGGATAAACAATACATTGGTGAACAAAAATGTGTTTCCCCACACAATATAGAGATGCTACAGTAATGTGCAAGGCTTTATTTAGCTTTATTCAAGTTACGTAATACTGAACTGACCACAAATATTCACAAATTAGTCCTACCACTGTGGTAACTTTAAAAATTAAATAATGGTTTATGACAAAATGATTGTATGGTCATATTTTGTAGGTAACGCATTCTGATTAATGAAACAATCCATAGCCCATTCACATAGCAGGTGACAGGAAGGTCTGCACAGTTATCAAGGAAAATAACACAACACAAGTGGGAAGTTAACTTAGGGAAATAAAACAGACTTTTCAGAGGGTGGGGGAAAAACAAAAACAGGAGGGGGGAGGGGGGAATGTCTGTTCACTTATACTAATTCAACTCTGCACTTATAGAAATGCCTGTGTATTTTTTCAGCCTTTTGCAAAGAGTTATATTACAAGAACATTCAACAAATCATGGGAATAAACACACACTAAAACTGTAAAGGTTTCTTTAACTTAATGATATAGACAATGGCAGGAAAAGAAGAAATACAGCACTGATTACATTAAAACCACCAAGCCGATAAATACATTTTTATGAAGAAATGAGCCAGATGGAATAATAAGTAAGAGAACTTTGAAGATGGAATAATAAGTAAGAGAACTTTGAAACTGTTAATACCTGCTTCTGGGATGGTCTGTGCAATATTTCCAAATATCCTGCTTGAGCTCCCATATCACACATAAAGGGCGATGAAAACTGCCTGGACACAACCCAAGGAGAGTAAAGAAAGTACAGCAACATCACCTACCATATTAATTATACAGACTGCATTAACAGGTGTACACAGCATTAAAAAAACACTGTGATAGTCTGTCAAGCTCAGAATTCTGTCAAGTCTGGTATATTCACATGAAAGAATCAAACATTCCTGTTGCGTCTTCATAGTTGGTAAGACGGTTATTACAAGAATTTCAACAACATACAGTTCATTGTTAACTGGTCAGTGTGTTGACAGTGATTTAAAATGGAGAAAACAGAGTTTTGTGCTATTATTAAACATTTTCATTTGAAGAGTTATACTGCCGCACAAATCAGAACAGAAGTAGATGAAGTTCATGTGAACTCTGCACCTGCACCATCACCATCACGGAAGACCATTTACTATTATGTTAATGAACTGAAACTTGGTTGGACAAGCAGCAACAACTAAGTGCACACCACAAAGAAAACCACTGACACAATCCATGATATGGCAATGCAAGACTGCCGAATAAAAATCTGTGATCACTGGGATTGTGGACATCTCAACTGAATGAGTGCATAACATCCTGTGTGGAGCATCGGCTATGAAGAAGCAGTGGGCACAGTGGGTGCTGCGAATGTTCACAGCTGACCAAAAGTGCATCCGGCACAACATTTCAACACAAAGGCTGGTGCTGTTTAATTGCAAAATCTGCAAGACTTTTTGTGCAAACTTGTGACTGCTGATGAAACTTTGATCCATCATTACATACCAGCATTGAAACAGCAAACAAAACAATGGACAAAGGGTGGTGAAACTGCACAGAAAAATGTGAAGCCCATTTTGTCAGCTAGTAGGTGCGGCCACTGTCGTCTTGGGATTTCCAACAAATAACCCCCACTGATTATTTGAAAAAGGCAGAACTGTAACTGGACCCTATTACACCTCATTGCTGGATCATCAAACTAGCACTGGCTGAAAAAAGAACAAGGTTGGCACACAGAAAAGTGCTCTTTCACTAAGATAATGCACCATCCCACATATCAGTCATAACACAGGCAAAAGTGCATGAATTGGGCTTGGAACTGGTTTCTCATTCACCCTATTCACCAGAGTTAGGAAAGAGAAAGAAGTCACTTGGGCTAACTTGAATCTTTAGCTTGAGGGGAAGAAACTTTCTTCAAATAAAGAAGTGATAGTTGCAGTCAATGAGCATTTTGCAGTGTTTCACAGAACCTATTTTTCTCACGAAATGAAAAAGCTGGAAGATCATTGGACCAAGTGTATATCCCTCAAAGGAGAATATGTCGAGAAGTAAGTTGAATTGTTCATGAAACTTTTGCTTTTTTATCAGTGTTATCAACCCATCATCATATCATCAATGTAACACGTTACTAACTTAATGGCGAAACCAGCTGGTCAACCTCTCATAGGCAGTCATTTAAAATCCACATTACATGAGGATAGTAATCATTCTACATAAGTATGGGATTTTCTACAAAAGATATAACGTACCTTAAATCTCTGTTATCCTGCTACCAACATAATGGTATAACACATATCTGCAGTACCCTCTTTCAAAGTTTCTTGAATAACTTTCCCATGTCTTAAGCACTGACACCATTTATCTCAATATCATGCATTCTAATGATGGGCTCCACAATGAATTTCCGGATTTTCATTTTTCACGTCTTCTGTGCTCTTGGATTCCATTACTACCTTTGTCCAGATGAAAATTGTGTTGCAAACTACTGGACAATTCTCCACATGGAGCCATGATACTCAAAAGAGAAACACCCCTAAATAGTCACAGCTGAGATAGTAATGGGATGTTATACGGTAACTCAAATACTGTTCTGTACAAAGTGAAGATACTACTAACATATACTGTATGTGGACAAGGGTGAGCAATAACCTGGTTATGTTACCTCAATGATGACCAATGTAACAACCATCTAACTTCTGTTAGAGCATTTCACAAGAATGTGTTCACTGTTTTAACGTTGCACATTTCAATTTGTATGAAGTAAAATACCTGCTCATCTGCATTTTGGTCTAGGTATGGTGATGAAATCTGTTCCTTAACCTGCTGGAATGTTAACTCAGTAGCTAAGTATTCGTAATGTGTAGATTAGCAAGCACATTTCACATAACACAAACATGATTATATAGATAAAAGGCATTAATGCTAATAAGCAATAATTATTTACAGCCATTTTTGAGGTTTAATTATTTATTCTTAAGTAGTGAGTATGAAAAATAACAAATTACACAATGGAACTGGCTATTGCATAGTAGAGAGGTGTGGGTCAGGTAAAGGAATCACACATGTAGAAATAAGTTACTTAACTTATCATAGCAATGACCTACCTCCATTTTAGGTGATATCTCCAAAGAAGTAAAATTTTAACATTTGTGTTCAAAGCATAATACAAACTGAGAACAACTAACAGTCATGAGAAAACTGTCACATATTTACGGAGAGATCCCAAGAACAAAGTAGATCAATACGGGCAGAAATAAATGGACCTGTGTTACTAAAATTGGTATAAAAACCTTCTAATACACAATACAACTGTACTAATGCAAAGTTCTTAGAAATTTACACCACGGCACTACAGAGGTGTTTAGTAATACACTAAGTGTTACATAACATGTTGAAATACCGAACAAATTTTAACTGGAAGAATAAAAATATACACTCCTGGAAATGGAAAAAAGAACACATTGACACCGGTGTGTCAGACCCACCATACTTGCTCCGGACACTGCGAGAGGGCTGTACAAGCAATGATCACACGCACGGCACAGCGGACACACCAGGAACCGCGGTGTTGGCCGTTGAATGGCGCTAGCTGCGCAGCATTTGTGCACCGCCGCCGTCAGTGTCAGCCAGTTTGCCGTGGCATACGGAGCTCCATCGCAGTCTTTAACACTGGTAGCATGCCGCGACAGTGTGGACGTGAACCGTATGTGCAGTTGACGGACTTTGAGCGAGGGCGTGTAGTGGGCATGCGGGAGGCCGGGTGGACGTACCGCCAAATTGCTCAACACGTGGGGCGTGAGGTCTCCACAGTACATCGATGTTGTCGCCAGTGGTCGGCGGAAGGTGCACGTGCCCGTCGACCTGGGACCGGACCGCAGCGACGCACGGATGCACGCCAAGACCGTAGGATCCTACGCAGTGCCGTAGGGGACCGCACCGCCACTTCCCAGCAAATTAGGGACGCTGTTGCTCCTGGGGTATCGGCGAGGACCGTTCGCAACCGTCTCCATGAAGCTGAGCTACGGTCCCGCACACCGTTAGGCCGTCTTCCGCTCACGCCCCAACATCGTGCAGCCCGCCTCCAGTGGTGTCGCGACAGGCGTGAATGGAGGGACGAATGGACACGTGTCGTCTTCAGCGATGAGAGTCGCTTCTGCCTTGGTGCCAATGATGGTCGTATGCGTGTTTGGCGCCGTGCAGGTGAGCGCCACAATCAGGACTGCATACGACCGAGGCACACAGGGCCAACACCCGGCATCATGGTGTGGAGAGCGATCTCCTACACTGGCCGTACACCACTGGTGATCGTCGAGGGGACACTGAATAGTGCACGGTACATCCAAACCGTCATCGAACCCATCGTTCTACCATTCCTAGACCGGCAAGGGAACTTGCTGTTCCAACAGGACAATGCACGTCCGCATGTATCCCGTGCCACCCAACGTGCTCTAGAAGGTGTAAGTCAACTACCCTGATCTCCGGATCTGTCCCCCATTGAGCATGTTTGGGACTGGATGAAGCGTCGTCTCACGCGGTCTGCACGTCCAGCACGAACGCTGGTCCAACTGAGGCGCCAGGTGGAAATGGCATGGCAAGCCATTCCACAGGACTACATCCAGCATCTCTACGATCGTCTCCATGGGAGAATAGCGGCCTGCATTGCTGCGAAAGGTGGATATACACTGTACTAGTGCCGACATTGTGCATGCTCTGTTGCCTGTGTCTATGTGCCTGTGGTTCTGTCAGTGTGATCATGTGATGTATCTGACCCCAGGAATGTGTCAATAAAGTTTCCCCTTCCTGGGACAATGAATTCACGGTGTTCTTATTTCAATTTCCAGGAGTGTACTTATGGAGGAAGGCATGCATATAAACACACTATTTTTTTATTTCTACAAAAACTGTATTATTAGCTGTGTTTCTGTGAAAAATAAAAACCCTTCCACCAAGAAGTTATCAGTTCCTTGCCAAACACACCAGTACGTTCCATCACATGCACATGGTCCAATTATTAGCATGATGCCAAGAGAAATTATAAATTATCACATGCGGGGGCCATGAATGTCCCACTATCCCTTCTTGTATAAGAATGCAAGAAACAGGGCCTAGCATGTAGCACAGCTATTTTGCCTTTGGAGAAATGTAGGACCACACATCATCTTATACCATCATTGAGTGATTAGTTACTAATTAAAGCTTAGAAACTTGCATTATATAACTACACAAGCTGGGTCATCATTTCACTGCATTACCAAACACGTACACCACTGGGACCAGACTGACACAACCTGTTAGAGCTAGTAAGTGTGTATAAGCACAAACTAGCAACTGGGCTCTAGTTATCTTTGCCAGATGACCAAAAAGTGTGTAATCTGATTCATTGACAAGCTCCAGCAAGTCTAATATTTTCATTGTACACCATCCAGAAACAGGTAGTAACAATATTAATTGCATGCAGCACATACAATTCTGTAGCCTGCCAGAGACACTCCCCTACCTTGACCATGATTTCCTGTAGTGTAATAAAATGCACTTCACCATGATGGATTGTAAAATGTTGCCTTTACAAAGAATCCAGTTTCCATTTGAATACGATTGTGATAGTGGAAATTTCTGGTGGTCTCAATCTACAAATGTCAGTTCAATTTTTGTTATAGTTTCAAACAATGGAAACTCCAGGTAAGAAAGTCAACTATGTAGGAAAGAGAGATTGGTACTTACTGTAGAGAAGACACATTAAGTTGCAGACAGGCACAATTAAAAGACACTTACATAAAGCTATTGGTCAAAGTCGTCATAAGCAAAAGAGGAACACTCACCATTCATACACAAAAACAAGCACACCTCATGCACACATGACCAGCATCTCGTTCTGAGATGCTGGAGTTGGAGGTCAGGTGTGCAAGAGGTGTGCTTGCTTGTGTGTATGAATGGTTTTGTGTGTGTGTTAGTACTAATCATCTTTTCCTAACTGTTGATATTCCTACCGGGAGTTTCCATTGTTTGATTCTTCAGAAAGGCTTTTCTCCCATCCTGCAACCCTGTGACGTTTTCCTTTGTCACTCTTCTCTATTGCATTACTATTCTCAGTGTCCATTGTTTCTCTTCTTTCCTGCGTTTATTCACTGCCTTCCAAATTGCGTCTACTCCCAAGACACACACTATCAACAATCGTTCACGCACACAAACATCATGACCGTGTGGAATGTTGATGCAATATCTGATACTTCACATTCTTTCCTCCGATAGTTATAATTATATTTATTTCTACTGATTCTACTTCATCCCTTATCCTGAGCATTTTATCTTCCACACCTGCCCATGCCACACACTTTTGATCCTCGACCTAACCCATCCCCACCTCGCCCTCTCTTCCCTTATTGCAACACTCACTCACACACACACACACACACACACACACACACACACACACACACACACACACACACACACACACACAAATAAAAAAAAATCCAATTATCTAACATTTTTGTACATTTTTAGCATATTTGTGTGTATTTTTACGTGGTTTCAAGCATTTCTGTGTATATTTTTGCATACATGTTTGTGGTTCTGCATGTCTTAATGTATTTTTTGTGTGGCTTTTTGTTTATCTAGCTCCTCTCACAACCTTTATACCATTCCTGCAACAATGGACCCCTGACTCAATCTTTCTGCACCAGGTCTGAAAAGTATCTCTTTCCCTGGCTAAACCCCAGTCCCACATCCTATTTCTCAAATGATGCCTAAACCATGGCATCCTTCCAAAACAGCCAAACCATAAAGATTCCATTCTCTGCATCCCACCCCTCTTTTCACAATGACCTGCACCTTTTGAGATTCTGCCAATCCGTGCCCCTCACAAACCTGGTACTGCAAAAACACATCTCCTTGACACAGACATCCCAGAACCACCTCAGCTTCCTCCGCAAGATACTTCTACTATGCAATCCTGACTCCATACATCACATCTTGATTCCAGCCCGAAATGCTTGAGTTGGCAGTCTTGTGTGTATGAATGGTGTGTGTTTCTCTTTTGCAGACGAAGGCTATGGCCCACAGCGTTATGTAAGGGTCTTTTAATTGTGACTGTCTGCAGCTTAACATATCCTTTTTACAGTACAACATACTCTTAATACAGGACATACTGAGACACTACTCATAACTACCTCACAGCACATGAACTCAGGACATCTAACTGTGGCCAACATTAAAATCTATGCTGCAGGCGACCATCAAGAACCTGTTTGTTCAGATGTGTGTTAATCTCATCTATGTTTATAAAATGACAGGCCTTAAAATTTTCTTTATTTTTGGAAACAGAAAAAAGTCACATGGAGCCATGTCTGGTAAATATAGAGGGTGGAGCGGCATCACTGTTTTTAGGCAAAAATTCACATAGCAGCAACAAATTGTGAACAGATGCATTATCATGGTGCAAAATGCATGTATTGTTTCACGACAAATTTGAGACTCCCCCATCCCCTTCTCAGAGTGTTTCACACAGGCAGTGCTGACCTTATAAGCGGAACTCCTTGTTGGGCATTTGGCCTCGTAACAAGAACTGTGGTGCACTACACTGTTAAAATTGAAGAACACAATGAGTATAACCTTCACATTTGACCAAACTTTTTGAGCTATTTATAGTATTGCCAAACCAGAATGTTTTCACTGAGACGATTGAGTCTTAGTTTTAATGTCATAACCATAAACTCATGTTTCATCACCTGTCACAATATGATTCTGTAGTTCTGCATTGTTATTTACTTCATCTAATGATCCCGACTTGACTTGTATTCACAGATTTTTTTTGTCCGAAATTCAACAACTTTTGAACGAATTTTGCTCTCAAACATTTCAAATCCAAACTACCCAAATAATTTCATGGTGTGAACGAACTGGTGTGAAAATTCATCATTGAATTTTCTGATTGTAATTCAGCAACTGTTCATAATCATTTCTTTCGCATCATCTACAAGTTCATCAGCTGACAATGTGCTGGGATGTCTAGGGCATTCATTCTCTTAGTCTATGCAGCCTTCTTCAAAATTTTAATGAAAGGCCACTGCAACTAAGTCAATGAGCAGTTTTAGTCATCACATCCAGACCGTTTTCTACTGGATCTCAACTGGCAATTTTAATGCATAATATGGCTACATAAATATTTCATATAATAGGACAAGAACACCAAGTTCATCCATATACAGCATAAGTGCAGAAAATTATATATCTTACATTACACTGTTGTGAAGCAATGTCAAATGATTGCTAAAGGAAAAGTCGAGTGGATTTAAAAGTGATATGTCCAATGATATTGTACGAAAAACTGGTGTGGCACGATCACAATACTGTATAACAATAAAAATACTGGAATGCTTCAGCTTTAAAAGGGGTTATATTTTACCATGTTCCAAGTTCCAAATTGCATGCTTTATCAATGAAAAGGAAAAAAAATTATATTTAATAAAATTCTAAAATAGTTGCAGTGGATGGTGCATCCATGTCAATTGCCTAATTGCCTAGTTATGTCCTCTGCGGTGTGCAGCCAAAAATTAAAACTTGGGCCACTGTACACGTGCCAGCATTGTCTTGCATGCAATGTGAATTGCTGACAAGAACATGTTTACCAACATGCAGATGCAGCTATGAAATTGTGGAGTACATTTAAAGAAAGTTGTCAACAACAGAGCGGCAAAATTCCAGGTAATTGGTTTTTCTTAGTGCGCAATGCTTGTTGAGTGTCATTTCCCTGGATTTTTTTCAGATAGGCATATACTTCTACTTCTTCATTTATGCTCATAAAGCATACCTTCTTCATTGCCTGAAAAATTATTAGGACTGTTTTCAATACGATGCACAAGGTGACTATCTTGTATACATTGAACTGAAAAGATGGATGAGCTTCTTATGTCTTTTCTTTATAGGTCTGTTTTCTCCTTACATCACTTTTCAAAATTCTTTCCCACTTGTCCAATGTAGCTAGCCTCACAGTCAGAGCAGCAAATTTTGTATACACCACCGTTTTGGTATGAGCCTTATGTTGTGTATAGAAAGCACTACAGTGATAAAACAGTATCACTACATCTAAACTAACATGCTAAATATTGTTTGCGCTTACTAACAGGCACACTACAGACAGATGCAGTAGAGTGATGCTATGTGCTAATGACACGCTGCATTGCCTCTTGTTACTACACTCTGCCCTGCCATGTGTTTAACTACACACATGCACCACTTCTTCTTTTTTTTTTTTTTTTTTTTTTTTTTTTTTTTTTTTTTTTTTTTTTTTTTTTTTTTAAATTCATCAGTTTTCAGATTGGTTCAAGGTGGCCCACAATGAATTCCTCTCTTGTGCCATTCTCTTTATCTCAGAGCAGCAATTGCATGCTACATCATCACTCATTTGCTGTATGTATTCCAATCCCTGCCTTCCCCCTAGTTTTTATCCTCCACAACTCCTTACAGTGCTACAGTAGTTAGTTCCTGATGTCTTAACACACATCCTATCATCCTGTCTCTTCTTCTGCTTACTCTTTTCCATATGTTCCTTTCTTCAGCAGTTCTGCAGAGAACGTTCTCATTCTTTATCTTATCAGTCTATCCAATTTTCAATATCCTACAATAGCATCACATCTTAAATCCTTCAATTTTCTTCTTACCTGCTTTTATCACGGTGTATGATTCACTACCATACAATGCTGTACTCCAAACATACAGTCTCAGAAATTTCTTCCTAAATTAAGGGCAATGTTTGATACCAAAAGGCTTCTCTTGCTTGTACTAAACTGATTTTTAAGTTGTCCTTGCTACATCCATCATCTGTTATTCTACTTCCCAGGTGCCAGAATTTCTTACTTCATCTACTTCATGATCACCAATTCTGATGTTAAAATTCTTCCTATTCTCATTTCTGCTACTTCTCATTTCTTTTGTCGTTCTTTGGTTTCCTCTCAATCAATATTCTGTACTCATTAGATTGTTCATTCCATTTAACTTGTCCTGAAATACTTCTTAACATTTACTGAGGACAGCAATGTCAGTGAATCTTATCACTGATACCATTTCACCATGAATTTTAAACCCACTTTTATTTGTACCTTTGCTTCTTCGATGTATAGAATGAGCATATGGCATTGCAGACACAGTCTCCCAGGACCTACACTGACGGTTCTCACCATCTACAAGGAAATTCTGGTTTCATACTTCTATACCTGTTATACTGGCTGCTGGGCAGGTCTTAAAACCAATATCTGATTTCGGAATCTCTGTCTGGTCATGATGTAAGTCAGCTGGAAACTTCCCTTATCTGCAGGCCTCTTCCACGTATACCTCCTCCTCCTGCATTTTGAACAATGTATTTGCTGTTACCAGCTGAAATTTATTGCAGAACTCATTCTTCCTCATCTCTCATTCCTATTACAAAGCCCATATTATCCTGTAACTCTTTTTTTTTCTATTCCTTCTCCTACATTCCAATTCCCAATGATTATTAGCTTATCTCATTTACATACTGAATAACCCATTCAGTATCCTCACATTCTCTCTAAGGTTTTCGTTTTCTGCCTGTGACATTGGCATGTATATCTGAACTATCGTTGTTGGATTGTTGGCACTGGTTTGCTGTCAATTCTGATGA